>NW_008602303.1:0-33471 GCF_000691845.1 Merops nubicus | reverse complement strand
GGGTGTGGCCACCCAGCCAGTTTCTTACTCGCTGAACAGTCCACCCATTGAACCCATATCTCTCTAACTTAGAAAGGAGGATGCTATGGAAGACAGTGTCAAAGGCCTTAGCAGAGTCAAGGTAGATGACGTCCACAGCTCTTCCCTTGTACACCAGTGCAGTTGCTTCATTATAGAAAGCCACCAGACTGGTCAGGCAGGACTTGCCGCTGGTAAAGCTGTGCTGACTCTCCTGAATTACCTTCCTGTCCTCCATGTGCCTTAGCATTTCTTCTAGGAGGATCTGCTCCATGATCTTCCCAGGCACAGAGGTGAGGCTGACAGGGAGGTGGTTCCCAGGGTCTTCCTTTTTACCATTTTTAAAAATAGAGATGATGTTTCCTTTCTTCCAGTCACTAGGGACTTGCCTGACTGCTATGACTTTTCAAATGTTATGGACAGTGGCTTGGTGACTGCATCAATCAATTCCTTTAGTACTCTGGAGTGCATCTCATCAGGCCCCATGGATTTGTGAATGTTAAGGTTCCTCAGGTATTCATGTACAAAGTTAGTATGTTACTAACATGCAGGGTTAGTTCCTGTTAGTTCCCTAATGGTGGTAAAAAAATGTACGGTAGTCTTTTAAAGTTTAGGTATTTTTTATGTAGTGATACTGATAACAAATAGTAGATTTGAATCCATAAATGAGAATCCATGAATAAGCAAAGAGCTTAATGAGATTTGAAAGATTTCTTTGAAAGACACATGAACTGGCAAGAACTGCCTAAGGTGAATATTTTCTAGACTATATACCTGAAAGCACTTCAACAAGGTAGCTCTCAAGGTTGAAGCTGGGACACCCAAGAATTTGCTTGACTGTGAACGAAATATTCCTATATTTTATCATCCTTTTGTATGCAATAATGCACCTCCCTGCACAGCTGGCTTCCTTGGTCAGTTGGACAGCTAGCACATGGGTTCTTTTGTGATCTGCAGCTGAAGGGAGATTACACAGGGAGTACTTTTGCTTCATTCTCTCCTGTGCTTCCATACAAGAGACAGATGCAGTCCCTGCACGTACTCTCTTATTAGACCATGTCTGGTCATACATGAGGAAGTTACTTGAAAATTTGCTGAGGATTAGGCCCATTATCGATACAAATATGTATAAATGTATACATGAACTGACATTAAAAAAATCAGCAAAACAGGTGGTGCCCCCCAAAATACAGTTAGCAAGAAAGCAGAGTGCAAGGCAGCATTTATCTGAAGCTAAAATGCCATAGTGAGCCTAAAGGAAAGGCAATCTATAGGTATTTGTGTTCTCCTGTAAAATGCAGATGGCTTTGACAGCATCCCTGGAATGCAGCAGATCTGTAGTGTGTCTTAGTAATAATAACAATCTAGCTCCTCCAACTAGGCTTTCATAATGCACTGCCCACTTCAGAGCAAGACTAATATTCATTGAAGATAATAATAAAAGTAGATATGATCCTATTTATTTCTTGAGTAACTACAGAACAGTCAAATGCAAATCTAAGCCAAAACATGTGGACATTAAAAGTTAGTGTTAAATATTTTTCCTTTTGACAGAGTAAAAAATATGAATTTTTTTTAAAAGATGCAAGGACTTAGAGGTTTAAACCAAGTGTTTTTGCAATAAAATGTTTACTGGCTATGATTCTGCATGTATTTTACTTGGCAATCAAATGTGTAGGTGGTACAGGGGCTGTTGAATGTGTGTACACACTATATAATGAGAAAATTTTATGCAAATTAAACTTTCTCTGTTTTCTTCCTAAAAGAAGCTAAAAGAAAAATATTTTCTTGCCTTTGGGATAAATGATACTCCAAAACTTGATATCCTGTTATAGTAATTGCTATTATGCATAATGTCTCATTAACATTGCTTTTTCTACAGCACACATGTCTAAATAAAACACTGGTACTCAGTACTGTCAAGGCAGCATCAAGATTACTCAGCAGGTTTGCTCAGGTAAATGATGTTCTCTTCTAACTTGGCCCAAGTCACTAATAACATCTTTTAGCTTCTTTCTACTTTAGGAGCATTAAATTTCCTGTTGAAAAAGTAAGAAAAAACCCCCTCTAATTGTGTCCTGGCTGATGGTAACGGATGGTAGCACTGGTGATTACTCTTCTTTTAAAAATGCCTTCACCCAAACTGATAGGCATGTGGATGGTCCGTGTCTAAAGGAATGCCCCTGTGTCTTCCTAAGCACCAGACAGTGGAGTCTACATTGATAACATAATTTAGCAAGTTTCAGTGGCACCAGTCAAGTTAGGCCAATGCACATCAGCCGAGCATCCAGAATGGACAAAATACTGTGTGCTTTTCACTGTGATTATCTTATGTCAAATCTTTGTTGCGCTCTACCTCTTGTGATGATGGTAATACATGAGCCTGTTGAAATCTTCTGCAGCAGTGAGGTTTTAGAAGGTTTATAGGTAAACCATACTAGATCATGCAGGCTGAATTTGCCCCACAGTGAATTCACACATGTTGAAAGGACACTGAAAGTTCAGAATATTCTGGAATCTGAAAGGGTGGAATAAAAAAAAAGAATGTGTAGGAAAGAATTTTTCTGTAAAAGCAGAGATTACTACCCTGGCTGACAGCTGTAAACAAATATTAAGCATTTTTTTTGCTATGAATATTTTAACATTCCATTATAGGAGCACAGTGCTGCACAGCATGGCACTACTATGAATTTTGCTGGTATATCGTAGGTGAGTTGGGACAGATAGCTAGCAGCTATTGTGCTTTTCTATACTTATTACACTTCTGGCTTGATGAAGAGATGTTGATATCATACATCCTAGTGTCCCATAGAAAGTCAAAGTGGTTTTGCTCAGAAATGACAGAATCTTACAATAGTAAGTCTCTGCTTGGTTCTGAAGGAAGAATTTTCTGTTTACTGGATCATGGTTAGTGACTCAAACCAAGCTACAGTTGTGCTGCAAAAGAAGGCATCAGCTTGCCCAACATAATTTCTTTCAAGATCCTACTTAGTAAAGAGTCATGTGTCCTCATGTTCCTGTTGGCTTGGGAAAGAAACTGATACTGTGCAAACCTTTACTGGAGCTGGCTCTGCATGTGTGAGTAAAATTTGCTCGGATTTATTCTTTCATAGTGTTTCTGTTACTCACTCCCTTCCTGCTGTCATAACTAGCTTTGGTCTTTGGAGGCACATTACTCAGTTGTATCAGAAATTCCTCAAAGCAGTGAGACTGATCCCTGCCAGAGGACAGTGGGCTGTAACTGCCATTGTCCTTCAGGAAGTGTGACTGCCAGTGTTTCAGTTTTCTTGTTGTTATTAAAATAATACCCAACCCCCATTTACAGACACACTGGATACAAATTCTGTGACTTGGCCTGCCTTCCAAAGTGGTTTCTGACTTTGCCATGTCACTGAATGCCAAGGGAAAGGATTATGCCTCTAAAATCCTATTCTATTATATTTTGACTGTACTGAAGTAAAGGATTTGTGAACTATCTGAATGTTACTGGTGGAAATGGCCTCTTTCTAGTTTGTTATTCACTTAGACACAGTCCAAATAATTTCATCTTGGGCCGCTGGTTATATGTTTCCTAGGTGATTTGTTAACAAGGTTATAATTTTTTTTTTTTTAAAAGAAAATTGTACTCCTTCACAATAAATTTAATATAATGGAAAGAAAACCCACATCTATTCTCTAAGACCAAACTATCCCTGCAAGCCCCATAGAGGAAGTAATTCTACTGTTACAGGAGTCCCACTATGGAGCATGCTATTGCAGGCTTGAAACAGACATGCTAAGTAGAAGAATCTGCTCTAGTGTTTTTAGTCTTTCCAAATTCTACCTCTGCTTTGCAGGATAGAGAGACTTGTTTGATTCCAGCAACTGTGGCAACATTAATTATGAGGTCAGCTGATCTGCCACTCTGCGAAACCTGCTTTGAATTCACTCAGAAAAGTTGTCATGGCCCTTATAAAGGTATCCTGGTTTGGGTTATAACAGAACTAATTCTATTCAGTGGTTTTACCTTTTAGCTAAGTCTCTTCTGACCGCACTTTCTGAAGTTAGCAGCATATTTTCACAGACACTGTCTGCTTTTAGCAGTGATAACACTCAATGTTTAGAGTTACTATCAGGGATTGGTGTGCAGACCAAGGTCACTGCTGAATCCTGTGTACCACACTGAGGGGTGCAGAAAGTAAAAGGTTGCACCTGTGGGGAGGAGCAGCCAGAATAGGTGACACTAAATTAACCAATGGAGTATTCCATCCCATGTCTATCATATTGATTATAAAGCTGAAGGATCACAAGTGTCAAGCTCTCTTCTTCAATGGCCAGCATCTAAGAAAGAGCTCTGTCTGTTCTGCCTTCAATCTCAATCTGTGTGTTCCTGAATCCAGTTCTAGAATCCATTGATTTTTACAATGAGGTAGGTAGTTAACTCACGGTGAAGACTCACAGCTGTAGGAAGGAATCTCTTCTTCTCTCTTCTTCTCTCTTCTTCTCTCTTCTTCTCTCTTCTTCTCTCTTCTTCTCTCTTCTTCTCTCTTCTTCTCTCTTCTTCTCTCTTCTTCTCTCTTCTCTGCTAATTTTTAAGTTCCAATACTTACTATGTCTGAGTGAGAATGAGGAAACTTGAATATATCTCAGTAAATGCGTGTAGTCAGATGGAATACAAAACTTTATGCTCCAGTTCCTATTCCAGAGGATGCTTTATGTTCTATAATAGCTAGATAAAAATACAGCACATAATTAGTCCTTGGTGTAGTGTCAGAACCGAGGTCTTTGTCCAAATCTGTAAATTGTTAGGGTAAATTATATTTTTTTTTTTCTGGTCTACCATATGAAATTTGAAGTCTCTTCTGTAAAAAAGTTCTACTCTAAAAGGAAGGAAGAAAGGAAAAGTTGTTCCCAATGTGTCTTTGTTCCCAAAAGTTTACAGTTCACAGCAACTAGATGGTAGATATTCTGGGAATGGAAAAATGGGATGAAATCTCACTAGAGATTCAGTCTGAGAGAACACTGGATCTGGAGTTTTTTACATTTGGGATGAGTGCTGTGAACAGCACTTCCTCTCTCTATCATAATTTTTTGATGTCTATTCTAGTTCTCATATATTTCTTTCATATAGTCCATAATTTGAGGACTGTGGTTCAGTCTAAATTTATTTCATTTCTCACAAATGTCAGTGTCGACTTTTTAAGGTATATGTCAGATCTTAAGAAAGACTTCAAGAATTATAGAAGGTAACAGTTTACAAAATGATTTGTTTACAAGGAAGGAACATTTAGTATTTTTGAGAAATAGTTTATTTGTGAGTTATTTGTATATCACTGATTTTGAGCTTCCTCAAGTATGGCATTATGCATTTTATGTCCTTGAGTGTAGGTTGCTGGGAACAGCTGTATATAAGTGTATGAATGCATGTTCAAATGAAAATCATACTCTGTAGAAATTTAGGTAATAAAAATATATAAAACACTCAGCCTGATTCAGAGAGAATAACAACAGCTGCTTGACAGTATACAACAGAAGTTCATAAGTGTTAAGAGGAGGAGATAAAAGTATAGGTTGTTTAGATACACATAGAAAAGTAAAGTATACCAAGATAAATACTTGTATTTGATAGAATACTTTTTGGTGTTGCTAGATGTAATTCATATTGCTTCATTCATTCTTAGACCTTAAACTCTATATTTGAGTCTTCAAGCTGTATAGGAAGTAGCACAAACCATTTGTTATGCTTCACTAAATAAATGGTTTGGAAATAACCAGAAACAAAAATAAGTTCCAAATATTTTTTTCTGTACAGTGTAGGGTTAAAATATTATTATTCTTTACTGTAGGGATGTTTTGCCCCCATGATAATTTCACTGGTCAGACAATGTCTCCCACTGATACTTGCTATTGTTATGGTAATAATAGTTATCAGAGTCTTGCCAAAGCTGTAACTGTGTAAGCATTTCTTAGGGAATGACATGAAGGAGGCATTTGGTTGGGTTTTGGTCTGTAACACTCATAAGTCTCATAAATCAGAAGTGCAATGTTCTTTTCATGCTATTATTAAAGCAACAGTGACCCAGTGAAATTCAAGAACCACTCCAAGGGGGACAGTTACCCTTTCAATTTGTTGCACATGTTAATTCATGCTTGGAAATAAGCTCAAATGAATATTTTTAGATTGCAAGCAAACAAGAAAATAGTTACCCAACTGTCTGTTGTCGTTCCGTGACTGCACAATTCAAACACAATTAATTTGGGGGGTAAGTACCAGTTCCTTCATAATCGCAAAGGGTATGGACAGCCCTGGGGCTGTCATTAAGCTGCATTCTTGGTCACATTAATAAACTACAGTGATGAACCATTCAGTAGCAGCAACTGTTAATCACGGTTTCCATTCAAATTTATGTCTGAAGCCCAGTCTTTCAGTGAGAGCTGTAGGATTATTTAGTCTTTAACATAAATAACTAGCTATAGTGGACTGCATAGCACCTAGAATTTGGCCTGTGGGTGCATAACAGGGGATAATATTAAAAGGAAGCCTTATTTTTTTCAACATTTTAGAATGAAAATTTTCCATGTATGAAGTTATCATGCTTCTGTGATGACTATCATTAAATATTACCATAACTGGAGACATTAAGACAAATAACCTGACTGTTTGCTGGAAATATCAAAAAGTTTTGTCAGTGAAAAGTGGTAAATATATATGGGCGATTACTTTAATTCATTGGTTTTTGATCAAATTTAGGAAAAAAATTTGAAAGTAATATTGTTTGTTGGTAATATTCTTAAGCCAATAACTACAATAAGATACCCTTAGAGAACTTTGATCTGTAGAGAGCAATGTAAATCATAAGATTTTTGATTTTTCATACTGGAGGAGTATAAATATATGCTTGAATAAATGTATGCATAATGCAATAAATATGTGCATATAGAAGTATTAGCAAGAAAAGCTATAGGTTTTTATAATGAATATTCCATAAACCTAGATTATGATAGGAAATAATTACATTTTAAAATAATCTGGGATTCAGTCCTTTGATACCCTCATGATACAATTCTATCCCTTTCTGAATGAAAAATTTTCAGGATGAGCCTACCTGCAAAACCATAATCAGCATGAAATCTAAATACAACTTTTTAACATAATTTCTGATCAAAAACCCACATAGTATTAGATGTACTTTTCCATGGATCCGGGAAAAAAAAAAAAAGCTCTCTTTCATTATTATATTAACTACCTGATAGCTGTTAAAATAGGGACATTATGCTATTTATTTTAGACTTTCTTCTATGATTCTATGATTCTATGATCCCTGGAAGTGTTCAAAAAACGAGTGGATGCGGCACTTGAGATTATGGTCTAGTGGTTAGGGAAATGTTGGGAGGATGGTTGGACTTGATCCTGGAGGTCATTTCCAACCACGGTGATTCTATGATTCCAAAAATTGGTTTTGAGCCATCTGATCATGTTTTGGAATGTGTGCATTAGTCCTTGAAAAAGATCCATGCTATATTTCACTTCAGGTCCCTAACCTTTGTGCTAAGAAGAGCTTTAAAATACCAGTTCCATTGCTCAACATGATGTAGAGAACCACAGGCAGAGTACAGCAGCCTGAGTATTATGTTTGTACTACTACTGCTACACAGAGTATTGTCATATACAAAGACAGTGCCTCTCCATGTCTGCTGTTTTATTTTCTATTAACAAAAACTTCTAAGTGGATAAAGAGAGAAAGACAAAAGAAGGATTGAGAAAGAGAAAGACAAGGCAAAGACTATAGCTACAGTTTAATTGTCAGAACATCTAACTATGGGCTTAGGTCTAATTACAAATCAAGTGGAATATGTGATAGGGCTTATTACCTAAAATTAAGTGCTGTTTTAATTAGAATCTTATTTAGATATTAGAGCTAGAAATGTCTTTTAATTATTTTTTTTTCCCCTGGAAAAAAGTTGTTCTGGCTTAGAAAGCTAATCCTAGGAGAGAGCTCAGGCTTGAAAATCCTGAATAGATTTAATTATTTTATTACATCTTGCTGATAGAGTAATTTCTTTGGACGCTTTGCTTCTCAGTGGTGGTTTGCAACTCAGCTTGTTGAATGATTTGAATACTGCTGCTGGGTGTCTAATTTTGAAGATATTAAAAAATTGAACATGGCAGTACTAATGACTCTTTATAGATTTATCCCTATATACTCCTATGACATGGTGCCATTCTATGTTAACTATAAACCAGTTATAAATATACTTGAAAGAAATGTCTGACTTCTGCCTGTACTTGTTTTTTCCTTCAAAAGCACATTAGTTTTCTGAATGCTTATTAGAATTTGTCTTTCCATGCATTTTTAATATTGATTTTGCGTTTTTCACTGAAGCCACATTTGGGTCCATGTTTTGACATCATACATTAGGCAAGTAATCTACATATGTTAATGGATCACTTTGCAATTTGAATGACTTCTCGGTTTCTGAACAATTCCTGTCTCTAACCCTTACCTATAAATATTTTTAGCTCTTTTGGCTTAGAAGTTTTCATTTATAGGCTTTTACTTTTTCATTGTGGGGGAGGGGGAAAAAAATGACATTGGTACTTTTTTGGGGAAATGTACTATCTCCAGAGATTAGAGGACTGTAATTTATTTGCACTTTCAGCCATTTCTTTCCTTGTCTGCTAGATACTTTCATGACTGATAAAAAGACTTGGCGTCTAATCTAATTCAATACAAACACACCAAGAAATTCAAGGATATCTAAGACCTTCTTTGACCAACTAGGAAACTTGAGAATGGGGGGAATGATTTTAAAACAAGAAAACACTTGATCCATAAATACAAAAAATTGCACAGAATGTATTTTTGAGTTGCTTGCAATGAGAAAAGAATCTGAGCCATAGATTTATGAAAGTCCAGATTTTTCTGTTTGTTTATTCTCTAACCTTATTCTCTAGTGTTATTCTAAAATGCTAATAATAAATATTAGCATTTAATAATACATAATAAAAATTATTATTATTACTAGCGATTAAGTGATTTCTGAGTGGTGTCCCCCTCCTACAGCTGAGAGACTGACTTTCTGTGTCATAAGACACATGCCTATGTAAGGTTGCCTTGTATAGAGATCTCTTCCTTTGTTTCTTCTTATTAATTTACTTCATGGACTTTGCTTGTGAAGAAGGGGAGGCCTTCAAAAAAAAGTTTCTTCAGCTGCAGCAGTTTTTTTAGCACAGCCAAAGACTACGTTGCAGCATTATCATTGTTTCTCAGCATTACATTGTCATTTCACTCTGAACAGAGTCCAGTTAGGAGAAATTACAACTGTATTTCATTAGTACTAATGCTTCTTTATATTTCTGGAATTAAGAACTGCAACACAGGAAGTTCCACTTAAAGATAAGGAGAAATGTCTTTACTGTGAAGGTGAGAGAGCACTGGAACAGGCTGCCCAGAGAGGTTGTGGAGTCTCCTTCTCTGAAGATACTCAAGACATGTGGATGTGCTCCTGTTCAACCTATTCTAGGGAACCTACTTTGGCAGTGAGGGGCTGGAGTAGATGATCTCCAGAGGTCCCTTCAACCTGTACCATTCTGTGATCTTACTTTGGTTTTTTTTTGCTTTAATAAAGGTAAAACTGTGCAATTTTCTAAGAAGATGGAGGTTAGATATAGTCCACACTATTCTAAGTTTTAGTGAAAGAAAGAACAGTGGAAGAATTAGTTTCAGCATACATCTTGTTTGATTCTGTTAAAGTCCAGCCCAAAACAAAGAAGACTCTTGTTCCTTATGGGCTGTTATACAGGAATGTGTAAAAAGTTTCAAACTAGACTGCTTGGACTGAAATATGTGCATGGCTACTCATGATATGTTGTCTGGCTAATCAGACCATTAGTGCTTCACAGTCCTCTAAAACTAAACTTATATGGATTTTTTCATTATACCAAGGTTAAGTCTTCCTCATTCACAGTACCTTGTCTATTATTTTTTTTTTAATTGCCTCCCAATGTCTGTCTTCTCCTAAGCTTATTCTAAAATCCATACCATTTCTATAATATGGTAAGAAGCTGGGTTTATTATTGTCTGGCTATTATCCTTCACTGTAAAGATTGTAGGACAGCATGAAAAAGATCAACAGTCTAGGTAGAAAACCTAAAATCTGTACTATGACCATTTATTTTCTCGGAAGGAAGCACAGAATCTATTGGGCCATCTTGCTAAACTGATGAGAAAACCAAAGGTTGAAGTTGAAAGAGAAATTGTTCAAGATATTAAAAAGATACAGACTTCCAAATCAGAAAGAAGCAAGAACTCACTGAACTAGAAAATACAACTTCTAAAAACAAAAGGAAAATATTATTAATACAATAGGGAGATGTAACTAAAAGTGAAACTAATTCTAGGGAAGATGCCAGTACACAACTTCATGAGAAGAATAAGTAATCCTGTAGAACAAAATGGTTCCCTGGAACAAATGACTGGTTAAATAAGAAAAAAACGTAAGGCTGATAGGTCTTCTGGCTATCTGTTCCTAGACTTAAAGAAAACTGTGTATCTGACATAATCATTCATATTTAAAATGCACACAGGATCTAGGTGTGGTGGGAATAGACAATGGACAAACTGTCTTAGTACTGTAAGGATTCCTGAGCACTTAGGGAAAATTCAAAGTGACAGAATGGATTGTGTTTTGTCAGGAGAAGTATGAATTAAATGAAAACCTACTTTTGTTATAACTCTCTTTCTATGAACATGGGTTCCAAGTTTGGGATTTCTAACAATGTCCTTTGAATTTTGCATCAATATGGGTGCTGATGTCTGGAAAATGGAACAGTTGATTTAATTCAGCGGTGGTGCTAATGACTAGCCTAATACCATGAATGTTTTGCGGTGTATAGAGCTTTCTGTTTAGGAGTGCTTACAAAGCTGTCAATAAGTTCAGCTAGTAAGTAAGCTCCCAGTGCATTGGATAACACTCAAACAGTCTATCAGAACCTGTAACTTATCCTGTGTAAATCTCAATTATTTTAACAACATACACAGCTTTGCATCCCCTCTGCACACACACATATCCCACTTCCCCTTTAATCCACTGCACTTAAAATGAGCCTACTCTAAAAGGATAGATGGAAGATGCTAGAAACTTCAGAATGTGCGACCTGGGTATCCTAGATATTTTGTTCATGAGCTTCCCCTCATTACACTAACTATAGGGTGTTTTCTGTCTCCATAGAAAGGAAGCGCTGTTAACAAAACTCTTTGCTGAAGATCTGCTCACTCATAGTGCAATCAAAGGGCATGGAAGTAGAAACTTTCTAGCACTCTACAGAGTCTTGCTGTCCAATAACTTTTTAGTATCTAATTGCTTTTCTGTATCAAATCTGAATGAATCTGACATTTAGCTCTTCATATGGTGACTGAATGTTTGGTCTTGTGGATAGAAGTAAATGGTGTAGGAATTCCTTGGATTAACCCTTAATATTTAGCAATTTAAGTTTAATTAAGCAGGTATAGATTAATAAAAGAAATACATGCTTTACCTTTAATTTTTCTTAATATGGGCCTTTAAAAAAAATCCTGAACTCTTACAGTACTGATATAACCTGCCAGTGCTTTTAAGTCGCAAATCTTCACATTTCCATCGTATGTGACTTATAGAATAGTATCTGTGGTGATTATTAGCCATATCAATGTGATTAACAGATTTTTAATTCTTTGAAATTAGTCTGAATTAAACATATTTTAAAATTTGCATCAAGGTGGCAGAGGGGAAACTTTAGAGGTGGAATAAAAGTATAGAACTGCAGAAATCAGATTTGGAACTACTAAATGCAATAAAAAGTTCATTCCACATGAGCAATGAACCGATGGTTTGCATGTTTTCACTATACTCCTGTACCATCCAGTAGTAAACAAAGAGAGTCTGGAGCAAAAAAAAATAATTTTAGGATATATTCAAAGCATTTGAGAATACTGTGACGCTTAAAAGAGAGTCAGTGCATTTCAACTGTATTGATTTGTGTTCAAATTCTTGTCACAGTGTCACAACTGATTCATGTTTAATGACATTTCTATTTCAAACTCTGTTTTTTTAAAAAAGTGTCTAGACCTTTCTGGCTGCAAACATTTCACAATTAATTCCACAAGTCTTGCATATGGGGAAAAAAAAATGAGTAGATTTTCACATCACATACTTAATTTAACCTATGTCTCCACAACACTCTGTTCCATAGTCTATTTAGAATTTTTTGTGAAAAAAAAACCAATAACGTTTTAGTTAATGCCATGATTTAATTACATTTTTAAAGAAAATGAGAATTTAAAATTTCAAGTAATCTACTTTCTGAGTCTTGAAACACAAACACTTTACGATATATATAGTAGGATATCAAGACTGGTTATGCTTTTCCGAAGTCCCCTGAAAATGGGATAGTCATCAGTTAAGAGCAATAGATCTTGACTAAGACTGTCATGCTATGATTATTAATTTACATTTTACTATGACTCTGGCTTTCTCTCTCCTTCACCTTTGTCAAGGAGTGTAAATATAATCATTATTAGGCTCCCTGGCAGATTATTGGGCTACTTTTACTGATTTTGAATAAAATCTATTTAGGGAAGTATTGTGAAGGGGAAAAAAAAAAAGTCTTTCTTTATAGCAATAGTTAAATCCCAAAACCTACAGAGCAGTTAAATATAAATAATAAGGAATACGTGACCAGCGCTGGTCAGAAGAGCACCTAGAGAATCTCTGACCAAAGGCTAGTATGGTATAGTTATAAAACCTTAAAGGTGTTTGAAAATTCCACCTGGGAATATTTGAAGATTTTAGCCTTTATAGATTCATAGGCTTTCCACCCAGATAGATTTTTGTGTAGAACTTTTATTGTCTTCAGTGGAAACTGTAGGCACGAATACTAGAACAAACAATATTTTCCCTTGACATAGTGTGAAGTGAGTATTTGAATTTTTTAAAATAAAATAATTTTACTGAGATGCTGAATATAAATCTACTAAGTTCCCCGTGATTTATTATCTGCAAGTATCTCATACTTTCAAGGTTCTTTCTTGAATGTTCATCCTAATTCACATTCTCTTCCCTTACTCTATCCTTAAAGCAAATGGCAGTAATTTCACAGCCATCATCCAACTTTTTAAAATTATCAGGTAAATTGAAGCTTCCTTAGGTCACTATTGCCAAAGTAAGGTGAAAAACCCTGCGTCTTTGAAAGGAATGTTTGAAATACCTTTTTATTTCTACATTCTTAGTTTTAACAGATGTTTCCTAACGTGAGGGCTCTTAAAACTGTTCTAATTGGTTGATTAGTAATTAGACCAAGATTTCTGTCTCTTTCACTGTATTTAAAAATAAAAAGGTAATTCTATTCACTTGAAGGATTCTTTTCTAGAACCACATTGTGCATCCAGAGGCGGTCATCAAAGAAGGGTAGGAAAAGCATTTATGCTTTCCTCTATCTGCTTATCTCTGTTTTCAAGACAGTGTCTGCCTCCAAAAGTTTTTATCTTGCATTCCTTGAATATATTTGAGCTTGTCTACTGTTTCCTATTATGTGCCTGCTCTTCACTACAATCCATGCAGTCTATTTTCTACTTTCTGATATGTTACAAGACCATCTACAACAGAGTAGATGACATTGTAGTAGATGACAAAGAACTGGAGGGACAGATAAGTGCATCCTATTGATATTTGTTGTCCTGAAATGTTCTGTGACCCTAGCAGTAAAATTTCCTCGTTTCTGTTCTGTACTTTAAAAAAAAAAAAAAAAATCTGTCTCCTTGAGTTGCTGATAATTATTAGGTAAGTTCCACTTAGATGCTCTTTCCTTCCCTGTGGTTGGTTGCAAAGTCATGTTTCTGCAAATATCTTGACTATTTTTGAATACTAAGTTAGAGATATTTGTCATTTGCAGTTTTTCAATAGCTATTTATTGTTTCCAAAGTCTCCTCTCCAGCTCAGGTCTTAGAATGATTAGATAACCATTGCCTTCTGAAAGTGGAAATCTCTCTTACAAGATAAAAGACCATGAGGTTTTTGACTGCTCTTTGCCTTGGTACTTTCTTTCATAGTTATGTACTGCAGAAGCCTACAAATGTCATATTAATGTATTTTCCAATGTCTTGAAAGTGCTCAGGCACAGTGACTATGATGGATGGAGGCAAAGGAGTCCTGAGATCTTAGAGCCATTTTGAAAGTGCAGATAGAGACCCAAAGGCAAGTACAGGTGCGTTTTCTTTGTATTTAAGGTAACTGATAGGACATTCGGTTCAGATGAAACAACAATTTTGCAGTTACAACTGGCTCGTATTTGTATAATGTCTGTTCAAAAGGTAAAAATATGAAATTATATTTCCCTCTGGCAAAATATTTGACTCATTAAAGGAGATAGAACATACCAGCATTAAGAACAGTCTCATATGTGTATCAGGAAAACAAACTGAAGGTCAGTTACACTTTTTATGATCTGACTGTATAGGATTTTTTTTCATTATATTCCTATCTGAAAGATATGCTGGATATGTCTGAGCTATATTAAAAAACAAAAAGAAATAAAAAAGACAGGCTTCTTTCCTATTTATAACACTGTGCTCCGGAGGGCTCATTGTCTGCATTGTGAGAAATCAGGATCTATTATGTATCAGTCCAGGGACACAAGCCATTTTCTAGGCTTGTACTATTCAATCCTGAAAGCAGTTTTAGAGAATTCAGCAAAAAGAATTATTTCATCATCAAATAACTGAATTTTCAAAGAACCTTTCAATGCCCAAGGCACAGATGGCACATATCTAGAAGATCACCAATCACATTACCCAGCAGGCATACAGTTATGCTCCTATGATCGACTGAAATTTTTCTTGGCACAATAAGATCTCCATAAAAATGTTTACCAAAAAAAAGGACTTTTTATTTCTTAAAAAGCCAAAGCCTGCCATTTCAAAATGCCAATACTTGCTTTTACATTAATATTTTTTGCATAGTTTTCTTACTTACATATATGTATGTGTTCAGGTAATATCAAATTATTAGTTCATTACCTCATCTCCAAAGAGCTTAGAAAAGTTGCAGAATGATATGGCATTCTAGCATAGTATGAAAGGATTAGAAGTTACCTCAACTTTTATTGAATGCATCTCCTCGTCCTAGGGCAGGATCTACTGTGCCTATGTCATTCTTGTCAAATGCCTGTGAAGATTTTACTTAACATTCATGAAATCCAATTCTTGTACCCATTTGTTTTTGAGTGCAGAGGAAAAAAACTTGTAATTGCTACTTCATTTTCTCATTCCTCAGCTGTGGAAATGATTACCTTTGAAGACTGTTAGAGATCTACAGCTTTTTAAAAAGTCTGTGTCTGTTTAATTAGTGAATGTTATTAGCATCTTATTTTACACACAAAGAGATTTATGCATTGAACAGTTGGACCCTTTATGCATTGAAAGGACCTGTCCTAGAATAAATCATTCCCTAATATTTACATGATAAAACGTGGGGGAGTTGGACTTCAGTCTGCTTAGCTAACCTCATTAACACTGGGGACCAGTGGGGGGAATTGGCAGTTCCTGCTCCTGCAGGCTGGGCTGTGGGGTTTGGGGTTGCTGCTGGCCATCTCAGGAGGCTCCCAGGCACCCTGCGGGGATCAGAGGCTGCTTTCAGCTGAGTGTCTTGCCCTGGCCGTTCTGGCTCTACACTTATGGCTATGTTGCAGTTAGTCTGAGGTCCCTGTGGTAACTGTGGCTCCTGCTGTCAAGCACTCTCCCCAGTGATGCCTGGGCAGGGTAGCCTTCCCAGCGGGCAGTCTGTATGTAGGCAGCCGCTTTGTTTTGGAGAGGAAGAGCATTTAGTTTTGTGCCTCGGGGCCCTGCCAGTTGGTGTCAGTGCCCAGGCATGACTCAGTGTACATTTTGCTTACAAGCCTAGGTGTAGCCTGAGGCATCTTGTCCTAACAAGGACCTGCCCGGGTGTGACTCTAGTCACGGCACTGACTTCTACCAACCATAGCACATCCAGAAAACATCCCTGTAGAAACTGTTGCACTTAATGGAGAATAAGAGGAGTTTTGTTTCAGCACCGAGTTTCTCTGTTTCCTCCTTCTTTTTATATAAATGGAAAACAAAGTAGGTTAACAATTTTTTAGTTAAATTTTCATAACAAAATGTACCAAACTTCATGAGAGATTAAAATCTGAAAGGAATTTATTTGCAGAATCTGGGACGGAATGCAGGAATGGTTTATATTTAAGATTGAATTGCTGGCATACAGAAGCTGCTGTGATGGGAGGTGTGGAAATATCTATAAATAATGAACATATTCATTAATAAATAAAAAGCTTGACTTAAACTGCTGCTTCTAAACCTTAACATAATTCAAACTTGCATCAAAAGATTTTCTAACTGCACATGTCATTCTAAATGAGGATGTCAGATTGAAAGTAAATGGGATCTAGGAGATAAAAAAAAGATAACTAGCCATCTTTTAACGGGTAAAAAAAACCATCCAGCAGTCATGCCTTCATATAACACTGAATTCATATAACCAGTTTCTGGTTGTAGCAGCATTTTTAACCTACAACATTTAAGTAAATGTTATTATTTAGTTTAGATTTAGTTCCCTTCTGAAGTATGCCATTTTCCCCCCACCAGAACAATTCCCAGGGCAAATTTTGTTTGAAAAATGCAAAAGTACTCAGGATGAGTAACTATTATATGCACAGTTCTATAGTGATACTTGGCCTGAATAACAAACCTTACACATTGTAGTCAAGTGTTCTTGGTCAACGTAACAAAATAATCATTTCTCTTTGATTAAAATATACTACTGTTCTATTATACAGAGGGAATAATTGGGAAGGTGGGGTAATTGTTTGGTCCAAAGCTTGCAATGTGCTGGCAGGCAAAGTTAAAATATAAAACTTTCTGTTGTAGGTGTAACCCATTTCTCCCTGCTGAGGAAAGCCGTTCTAATATTGCTGCTGTCATAGTAAAATATCGTTTAAGAACTCAGGCTTTGTTTTTGACTTCTTTCCTAATAGTGTATCATTCAAATGTAGAAAAAAATGCAGGGCATAGTTCAGAAGCAGGCCCTGGTGATAATAATTGAAGAACATTCCTGTGCTGCAAGATAGACGAGCAGGTTGTGAGTTTTGTTCATCTGGAATAATTGATTTACATCAGTTCTGCAGAGCTTTAGGAAATTGCTATTTCAAATCAATTTGATCCAGTTATAAAGTACAAGACAGTTTAGCTTACTTTAACTGTGCTTTGTAAGACGGATACAAAGATATTTAGCAGCTTTGGAATTTAAATTCACTGAATTGTGAAAGTACACAATATCTATCTTATTAATTATACAATGCAATCCACTCATATGCTGATTGAGGTTAAGATAGCCAAAGTATATCTTACATATTTTGCAAGTGCAACTAACATGAATCGGCAGAATGTGAAAGATGACTTAAGGAAAAGAAACATTTCTCTAAGATTATGGGAGCTATTATGAGATAAGCATCTGTCTAAAAAAGTAGACATAAAAGATTAGCAGATCTGCAGAATCGAGTTAGTAAAAAAAATGGCTTGTTGAGAATGTATAGAATATAATCTAATTAAGAAATTATTTTCTGTGACTTATTTTTACTCTCATCAGTGTTTTGTTCAAAGAAAAGTTTCAAAAGAAGGAAGTCTATAAAACATGGTTTCTACAGCAGAATCTTGTCACTTTTTTCACAGACTGCTAGGCTACACTACAGATCTTTGAACCTGTTTTTCTTCATTCTTTTGTGCCCAGAGTTTTTCCAGGTAGAATGAATGTTGGCAGTAAATAATTTGGGAGAAATTCCTGGCAACTCGTAAAACAATATCTGTCCTATTACGTGAAACAGAAGGTCAAAGTTTGAAATAAGATTTAAAAGGAGAGGTCAACAATGACTTCCTACTCTTGTCTTTTAAAATCCCCAAAGCTGCTTTGGTTGCCTGCAATATGCCCGTACAGCTCTAACAGTTAATAACTGCTTCTCCAAATGAACTCTCCCTATGAGAGTCTCAGGGCTTTAACTTGTTTAACCTAATCCCATACCTGTCAGGTAAGTAAGTACTACTAATGCTTTTTAACATGTAGCAAGTCATTTCTTTATTCTCATGAGCCTTAGTTACTGTATATTTCTTCTGTCCACCATCACCAATTAGTCACATGCTGTCTTTCAAAGGCTGCAGTCATTTGTTTCTCCACACTTATAGCAGCCACCCGTGTCTAACTAAAACCTTCGTGGTACAGTGACCACAGGTCTCTAGGTGAGGTGGACGAATTCTTTGCTATTACAATGGTGTTAGATTAGATTCTATTAAAAAAAGAAAAAAAAATATTTAGAAGTAGCAGTTTAATGCTTTTCTATCACAGTTGCACATATTTGCATGTGTGAGTGTGCATGTATTTATACACGTATGGATGGAGGAAGGGCATGCAAACTGGTTTGAGTTTAATGAGATTAGACTAGAAGATAACCCAGTCCCCTCTGCTTTCTTCCTTTCTCCAGACAGAGGAGAAACCAAGCCACTGCCAACACTTAACTTGATTAATGAGCCCTGTTCTGCCAGCCTTTCTGTATCTCTTCTGAAGGTTTAGGTTTGGTTTAATGTAGTTTAGTTTGGGGTGAGAAGTTGGGCTGGTTTTAATTTTATCCAGATCATTAAACCAGAATCTAATTGGCACTCATAATTGAGGGGGAAGACTTTTTCCCATTTGAACTGACTCAGATAACAACCAACCAAAATTAAGTGGATGCACAGAAAAGAAGCTGACAGTGGTGTATTCTGCTTTATTCAGCTGTGTATAAGATTTGCATTTGGAAGCCTGACACAGTCAAATGCAGCATCCAGAATTCATCTTTTGTACTGACTTGTTGAGGAAATGCCTGTGATCAGTAAGTATAAGCAGATAAAGAGATCTGAATATTTCTGTGAATCTTGATGTCAGCTCTTTCTCTTTACTGAAAGATTGCTTTAACCAGAGGGTCTGGGGCTTAGAATTTGATATGCTTTCTTACTTTTCCTTCACACTGTGTTGTGCTCCACTCTAGTCCCTGTCTGTAGGTGGCACTGATCCTTCACTATAATGGTGGCAAGGAAATTATGAATGCAGGGAATTAAAAAAAAATTCTGATTTTTTATTGAGACAAAACTAAAATATGTATGTGCAGTTGTGAAGCTGGTAGTTACATGAAGCATATATGAGCCTACAGAGCTCACAACATGGTAAGAGTGAAAGAGGCTTCTTCCTGTCTTTAATTTAACCTACAGAGAGTATCACTCTGTAATGTTATTGTGTATGTTTTGGCATGTTTTCCTTTCAGTTTTCTTTTCTCTAGGGCATTCGAACTTGAAGCAAACAAGAACTAAGAATCCTGACCAGCACCTCATGCATGTTTGATTTACTTGGAGTCAAAAACTGATTTTGCTTGTTTTCTGGTTGAATAATTCCTGGAGTGAAGTAATTCTGCTAGAAATGGTGCAGAATTTCAGATAGCATACAATGAACTGTATGAATATCTGGTTTAATCATTCTTTTGCATTCTTATATTTTTGGGTTAAAGAGCCAAATCTGATTAGTAATATCCATTCTAACCAAGACAGATAGGTGCAGATTCAGAAAATATCATCACCTTTTCTAGAGATAATTAGTTGCCCAAGGGGAAAAAACAACAACAACAACAACAACAAAACAAACAACAACAACCACAAAAAAATACCAAACCAAACCAAAAAACCCACAAAAACAAAACAACCCAAAACACCAGAAATTTGAAAGCTGAGTAACATAAACTAGACTGGAAGAAACACTGAAGAGAGTAACAGCGCCTATGGCCATTTACTCAAAAGATAGTTAAGAACTTAGTTCCACTAGAGAAACTGAGCTGTGAAGTCTGCTCTCAGGTAGTGTTGTCTTTAGGTCACATCGTCATGCCATCTCACCTTAACGCAGCAAGAATTAGAGTTTACTCTGGTTCCTTGTCACAAGTAAGCCTAGAGGAATGTCCTAACTAGTAGGCAGAGTATTCTGGAGCCAAATATTTTTCAAATTGTTCCAATTTCATAAGTTGATGAATATTTATTGGAGCAGGAATTTGATCTGAATTCTCCCACAGGAGTATCAGAACAACTTCCGTAAGCTATCTTTTGCTTCTTCCTCTGGCCCATAAATATTGATTTATTTGTACACTACAGGACATCTTGAAATGTTTCAGCTAAAAGAATGATCTGGTTGTTGGTTCCTTCAGCTTAGGTAGTGGTGGTGTGCTGAGTTGAAGATCAACATGCTGAGCTTATCAGGGGAGCAATTCAAAACTACCTTCATCACTGGACTGTTGAATACCTCATCAACCTGCTATCAAAAAAGGATGCTTATATGACATTTGTGAGAGTGAAGCAGGCAATTGAGATGTAAAAGGGAGCACTTAATTTGAGTATAAGGAGTTTTGCCTCAAACACCTTGGCAACATTAGCCCTTAGGTTTATGTTTAATATTCTAAGATGGAAAATTACAGCTTTCTAGATTTTGCCACTAGGAACTTAAAGATTTTATATGTGTACTGCTTATATCTAGAGAGCTGCTCTGAACAGTTCCTGAAGATTTTGGGTGCCTCATTTCTAGTTCTGGGTGCTTGCATAATAAAGTATGTTGGTCTGAAATCACTTCCAGGCTATCTGTTTCCAATCAAGAGGCAAACTTTGCCTCCGAGGCAGGGCAGCAGCATTCATCACAGTGAATCCAAAAGGATGCCTCAAGCCTGCCTGGTGTGCCTAAAGAAGATTTTCCTCCATTTAACTGCAGTAAAATTTATTCCAGCATGCACACATTTCCTTAAATGAGGATTTGGCACTGAGGAAGCTAACATATGGGTTGAATACATTTTTATAGACTGTTTCTTATGCCAAGACACTTACCTTTCTTTTGCAGGGGAAAGCAACTACAAACTTTAACAAAGTGGGAGGGGAAAACGGGGACATGGATTGGCTTATTTCTTTCCTCAGTTTCTTGACCCAGAAATGTTTGGGGGAGATTTTCATCCTCTGGGACCTTTATGTTGCATTCAGAACAACTTTACAGAAGAAAAAATCTAGTACTGCTCAGGTGAAAGGGAATTAGTAGATGCTGTGCCTAGAAAAGTTGCCTTTGGGAGCAGGGACAAAGTGTTCCTGCAAGTAGAAAGGTAGAATCTAAAGCCCACAGGTGGGTTCTTAGTTAACAGGAGGAGACGTTTCCTCATGTTTGCAGATATTTCATTCATTTTCTTCCTATACCTTTCTTCACATTTTATTTGCTTCAACTGTACCTTTTTTCCTTTTTTTTTTCCTTCCCCCACCATTTCCTTTCCCAACACTAACTTCTCGCATTACCTTGTTTGGCTTTTTTGCAGAATCTGCCAGTAACGTTTCACGTCTTGTGCACAAGGTGCTCTTCAAGTATGGATGAAAAGGTGATTTCTGTGTAATATTCATCAGGGAGAAAAAACAGGTAGATACAGTGAGATGGACCCCAAGGTGCCAATACTGGTTGGCATGAAAATGAAGATCTTGTCAGAACTGTGTAGGTCCTACATTCAAAACAGAACTCAAAAGGGGTATTTGAAGGACAATGAGAAAGGTCATCTTCTATCTTGCTTGGAAAGCTTTTTGAGTGGAAAAGGCTGCAAGCAATGTTTGAGACACTGATGAAGAAGTAATGGGAAACTGGCAGAGAGGAGGCAGGAACTGACAGTTTAATAAGACATAAGAGATGTAGCAACACACTATGTCTTGGAAAATGTGGATATGAGAAATAATAATATCCATATTCCAAATACATAATTGCAGGGCAATGTGAATGTTAATGGAATATTTATGCCACATTTTCTTTCTCAGGGCATGGATGAGGTCAGGAAGTAGTTAGATTACAACTTGATTTTTCCTTAAGGCAGTGGTGAAGACTTTTATTTATTTATTTTTAAAATTTGCAGTGTACATCAGAGCATGTCTTGCCTGGTGTGACTGACAGTGGGATTAAGGGACACAGTCGCTGGAATAAAGAGAGAGGACCAGCACATATCTAAGAAAGTATGTTGTTAGCTTGTGTTTGAATAAAAATGCATGTGCAGAGAGGATGTATCTGGATTAATAAAGGAGGCTTTTAAAAACAACACTTTAAAGAAGGGATCTATCCTACTGTCTTGAAACAGCAAATGCAGGGTCTGACAGAAGAGAAGATATTCTGTCTGCAAAAGCCAGATATGGAGAACTCTTTAAGAGCACATCAGGAATAACAAACTTTTCATCAGCCTAAGCATCATCTCATTGCTTTGGTTCTCTGCCCCCAGGAGCTGATAATTCCATAGAGGTCATTCTCACATCCTCTACCACAGTCTCTTGCTGAAAGTCTCTTTGCAGCTCTTTACGGTTTGAATCCAATATGAAAAATACTTTCAAAGGAATTTTTTTTTTTTCCCCAAAGGATTGCCTTTTACCAGTTTGTTATGGCCGTTTATTAACAGCCATATAATTTGTGACTTACTTATTTTTCCCTGCAGCAAAGTCCTTTCACAGTGAAGAACTGAGCAGCTGAATTGTGCCTTACGTTTGCACATCAGGCAAAGTCATATAGAGAAACACTGAAGCATATTTTTGTTCAGTTAAGAATGACTGTGGAAGCATAACCTTTCAGACACAGCCCTTTTAGAAATGGCACAAATATATAATGAATGAAGACTGCTTATCTACAAAACCTGCACATTTGTACAGATAAACCCTGAATGCAAATAGCTTTGTCTTATTCCTGCCTTATTTTTTTTTTTTTAAATTCTGAAAGCACTATTTCTTAGTATCACTATTGGTTTTACTTAGTGTTTAAAATATTAATTTTAAGAGAAATAGTAAAATCTTGCTGTCATATTTCAGATTAGTGTTACTTTCTTCTTGTGTAAATTTTTCTGCAATTTTTGTTACCACCTTGCCAAGCTAGACATCGAATAATGTATTTGAAAGCTTCAGTAACTTTAACAGATAGCTATACATATTATTTATTTGTTGAATAAGATATCTGAAAATATTACCACAATGCACTGGCTTGCTGAACAATGTATGAGGAAAACATATCTATAACCTGGGCCTTCAGTTTTAGGTGTGCCTGAAATCCACAACAGCATGGCACCTAACTGCTATTTAGCTACCTAATTGCTCTTGATTTCACCATACCTTTCATCTTCAATAAATATTAATGGCAATGAATTAATCATTTATTTGTCTGCCTGCTTCACAACCAGAGGTTTTATTGAAAAGAGGTGGTCTTCTTTTCTGGTGACATAATCTTTTGCAGTTTTGCAGCTTATAAACCAAGAAATATGAAGTTTCCTTTCCTTGCTGTAGGTCACAGGAGACTAGTAGTGAACTATATGCATTTTTAAGCTATTCATTCTATTGAATGTACCATAGAGATTCACTTTATTATGACCTTGGTAGTAAATGTCCAGTTAAGTTTAGTTGTATACTATGGTATGTAGATTGACTATGATACAGGGCAACAATAAACACCCTGCTTGTTGGATCCTTGTTCTCCCACTCAATTTGAAGTGTTCTGTGAGCTGAAGAAAGAGATCAGCAAATACAGCGGAACTAGTTAGCTCCCATCAGGTACTATTTTAAGTAAGTTAATTATCCTCAGGTACATCTATCCTCTAGTACTTTGCTTATTTAGGATTTTTCAAGTCAGAGGATGGAAGGGCAGAAGAACCTGGTGAGGTAAAATGTGGTTTCCCATTATAGGTGCACAGAAAATGAAGATTTGTGCTTGGCTTTGTCTCTGTGAATCACTGGATTCTGTTGCAAGCAGTATGGTAACATTTTTGTCTTCAGAACTGCTGAGGTGTGAAGAAGACAGTGGTGGTACCAACCACCAGGTCCGCTACTACCAGAACCTTTAGTTGGAAACACAGAAGTAGTCCTGGCAAATGTAAAATACTAGCCCAAGATGTTATGTTTGATTCCCCCCCCCCCAGGCTATTAGTGATATTAATTAGAGATGTCTTTGAATGCTTTATCCACAGAAAAAGAAATCCTGTCCCTGATCACTTAAACAGGACTCGAAGAGAAGCAGAAGGGAGCTTTTATTGTAACATAAGAAAGATATGAATTATGCTTTTGTTTATGCTGAAGCTATTAATGGTGCAAAACCAGCAGGTCTCTAATGTTAGGGAATTCTATGGCCAGAATGTGATTCTATGTGACACAGCACCACGTGAAGAAAAGATACCACATTATGTAGAACGAATGCTGATATGTGCATTAGAAACATGCATATACAAGTCTGTGTTATCCCTCTAGATTTCCTTCCATCTAGAGATGAGTCTATGAGAGCACAATTAAAACTCTAGAAAGTTTGGCTTAAAGCTTGCTGGAGTGCCAACCAAAGAAATGAGATCTCATAGTAATAGGAGGGATTTCTCTGAAAGGATGATGTTTATCTCTCTGTAAGAGTGTGGTATAAGATTTAAGCAAGAGTTGAATGATACTTGTTAGGCAATGATTGAATATGTAAAGCTTTGTTGAGGACACTATGTTGACTTTAGCAAAATATTCTTCTGAATGATAAGTGAATCCTTGTATAGCATGCACTATAAATATTTTAAAAAATGTTACTATCATTATTATTGGTTGCAAGTCTTTGCCTAGAAGTTGCTAGTTTTGGGATTTATGAGTTCTGGAACAAACTGTTTAAAAATTCCTACTTGATAATAAGTGATCAGGCTGTGTCACCTGAAAACATACATGCACATGTTCCTTTCTGATGTCTTTTTTACTTTGTAAATTCAAGTGCCTGTACAGTCACTTTTATTCTTTAGTGCAGCTAAGAGTATGTTTGCAAAGACTGAACTGAAGGGGTGAATAGATTTTTGAATATATTTGTGATACTTTGGAGCCATATTATCTCCTTGAAAGTGTTGTTTCCTCCTCAGACTACACTGTGAGAAAAAAAACCCAACATATTGTGGCTTCAGTACCTCTGCAGCTGTCCCCTTTGCTAATCAATGATCTTTAGAATTTGGCTTTTTTGTTTGCTTTTGCCCTTTGGTTTCTCCGTAGTCATGGACTGAAGTTCGCCTCTCCATTACAGGATCAAGTAAAACATTTCCAGAAAATTCTGTATTTCTGCCTGAAAGTTTTTCTTCAGTTTTGAAAAGGAAAAACAAGTCATACCTCTGGTATCGTATAGAATGCATAGACTTATAAATTAATAGAGTGGTGTTATTTTAATGTAATAAAAATAATGAAACCTTAATTTTCATGTGAAATACTTTGTACACCTGTATGAACAAATAGATACGTGTCTGTTCAAAATGGGAATCCATATGTAGCAGTATCTTACTGAAAACATAATTACATTGTTTTAATTTCTCTGTTTTAATATATCTGCTAGCTTCTTACATTGTGAACTCCTGTTTTTTAAAAAAGTGGTTACCAAGTGTTTTTTTCTCTGATTATGCTGAATTTTAATGCTTAATTAGAAAAATTTCCTTTGAGAAAAATGCAAATGTGTCTCTAGCTATTTCTTGTAATGGTAGACTCTTTCATCTGGAATGCAAAACTCGAAATTCATTAATAGTTTAATATGTAATTGTGTATTGTCTAGTCCATTTTTATCAGCCTTTGCTTTACTATGGTCATTAGAACTCTTTGCCATTAATAATAATTAATAGTGTTAACAGTTTGTGCTGGCATTTATCACTTACAGATAATTCCTGATTAATCCCAATTTCTGTGTTTCAGGTAAGAGGCTGGATGCAGTCTTGGGGAAGTGGGATATGTTTGCTAGCTCTAGCAGCACATCTTTTGAAAGACTGGCTGATGAAACCTGGAGCTCTAGCACAAATGACTCACTTTTGTGGAAGTTAGGTACTGAAAAGAGATAAACATAAATCTTACAACTCCAAATCCATACTCATTGAATTTTAGATGCTTAAATGAGGCATATAAAATAGGAATCTCTTAGCTTGGTAGGCTAGATAGTAAAGAAATATGTGTTCTGTGGGGAGTAAATCACTCAAAAATTAATCTACCCATACAGTGGAGCCTGTCTCTCTGTGGGTACTAGAACAGGAATACTGAGTGATTTCATTCCTGACTTGGACACTTGTACATACCATAAAATTATGAAGCTGAACCTGAATCTAAGTATAAAATAGTGTAAGAGGTCAGTATGAAATTCTGAAGGATGTCTTTAAGTCTTGTCTTCTCTGATGCACAGTTTATAATTCACAGAAGTACCCCTGCCCAATTCAGATTTACAGCCATAAAATCATCTTGGAGTTAGTTATCAGAGTCATCCTTTTCCCACAAAATGCTATTGAACCTGGAAGATTGCCTTTTGTCTGCTAGATTACTGCTAAAGATCTTTTCTGAGGTGAAAGAAAGAGATTGTCCTCTGCATGAGAAGATTTGAACCCATTTTTTATACCAAGGCAGCTGGTGTGGGCAGAAGTGGATGCTTTGTTAAAGGAAGTAGTTGGAGCCCAGTTCTTCAGCTTTGGGGAAAGTTCCTAGCTACCAGCTGATTCAAATGGCAACACCATATTTTTGTCTTGGCCTTCCCATTTTATTTTTGGATGAGTTTTCCAAGATATCTGATTTGGTAGGTATGGTTTTAGAAAATATGCAGAACAGAATTCCACAGCTAATTAGTCAGGTAAGCCTCATGTTTAAAATGAGACATTCAGACAGTGAGGATATTCAGGCCTCCTGGAAATTCAAGTGTCTATGGACTTAGAGAGCAGATAACCTGTAATCTGGGCAACTAGATAATGTTCAGGCTCCATTATATACTTGGATCTGAATGAACTACGTTTTTACTTATTTATCTATAAAATAATTTTTAACTCTTCCTCATATTTTATCTTTCATCTTGTAAATTAGCTGGGACATGCTTTTTTATATGCTATTTATAAAATTACCACTTCTACTATATGATTAGAAAATATATAGTTTAGTAGACCCCAGAGTCACATGATACTGTGATTCTCTCTGATTGCATCATCAATATTATTATTATTATTTTTTTTTTTTGACTAAAGAGTGAGAAATGGTAAATTTCTCAAATTTACTCAAATACTGCATTAGCATGCAATGCATTTATATCACATGAAAACTTGGATTTCTGTCAAAATTGCCATCCTCAAAGGAAAAATAAAAAATATTTGGTTTGTGTATTATTATTTTTTCTGTATTATTATTTTATAACAAAGTGAATAAGGTCAATCTTTTTTTTTTTTTTAAAGAATGTATGTTAATTATTTGTTATACCTATTGTACCTTCTTACATTTAATATTATTTAGACACTGCAAGGACCTAAAGCATTTCAAGTAAATATGTGTTGTACTGCTTTGAATTGTTGCAGTAAGGTTTTTGCTGTGGTTGTGAACTGATTGTTTGGAAGGATATGAGTTCAGTGAAAGGCACCCAGCAAATCCAAATGGTCAAATATAATTCAGAGCACATCTATTTTACAAAGGAAAATTGATCAGATTGTCACTATAGGTCCATTGACTTGAAGTCTAGTTTATATGAGGTCACTCAGTGAAAGTTTAGGAAGTGGATCTTGTAGTATTTACAATATAATATGAAAATAAGTCACTAAAGTATAAAAGTGTGTGTGGAAAAGGGTCTCTTGTTGGACAGTAATGTACTGGTTAGACTCATTCATCTTCCTAGATTCACCCTTAGTGTCCCGGTTTGAGTCAGAACAGAACTAATTCTGTTCAGTGATTTTACTTTGTAGCTCAGCTTCTTCTAAGTAACTGCACTTTCTAAAGTTAGCAGCATATTTTTGCAGACAGTGTCTGCTTCTAGCAGTGGTGATGCTCCATGTTTAGAGTTACCACTGACAATTGGTGTGCAGAGCAAGGTCACTGCTAAATCGTGTGTACCATGTTGGGAGGTGCAGAAAGTAAAAGGCTGCAGGTAAAGGAGGAGCAGACAGGACAGGTAACCCTGAACTGACCAATGAGGTATTCGATCCTATTTCCACCATATTCAAGCTTCAAAGGTGAAGGATCATGAGGATCAAGCTCTCTTCTTCAATGGCTGACATTTGAGGAGGACTTTCTCAGTTCTGTCTTTGATCCAGATCTGTGTTTTCCAGAATCCAGTTCCAGAATCCTGTTTCTGAATCTGGTTTCTTTCTACTGCTGAGTCCAGTCTGGGACTTCCCCAGTGCCAGCTCCACAGTGTCAGAGGTAGCAGTGATGTAATTGCCATTGAGGGGGAAGGAGGGGGGTTGAGTTCGATATTGGTTTTCTATATATTTGCATATATTCAATTTTATTATTATTATTTTCATTAAAGCTGTTTTAGTTTTCTTTTATAATCCATAAGTCTCTCTTCCTTATTCTTTTTCTCTTCCCCTTTGGGAGGGGAAAGGGGTTAATAGAGAGCATCTGTCTAGTGGGCAGCTCTGACCCTAAACCTTAACACTTATTCCTCAAGAGAAAAAAGGTTATTGTTCATCAAAAAAGAAAAGAAGCTCAGAGAAAGTGTGATCTTCTCCTACAGATGCTTCACAGAGAAATGTTTTTTTAACTTCCCCTCTTTATTTATGTAACTTTTTATGCAACTTTTTTTATTTAACTTTTTTTTGTAAATTCTTTTTTAACTTCCTCTCTTTATTTATGTAAACACCCACAAATACATACATGTGTGTTTATATATATGTATATAAAACCAGTGAAATGTAACCTTTTGAAGTCTTTTGACCAGATAGTTGACCCTTGGATTTCTCCCAGGTGACATGTGCTTGGCGTCAGTCATGAGTGCATAGGGGAATGCAATTCCTCCCAAGTGCAGGACCTTGAAAAAGGAACAAAGATGAGGAATACTGCCTACCTATTTTCTTTATAGAATTATAGAAATGGTAGCTGGAAGGTATCTCTGATCATCATTGATTCCAACTGCCCAAATTCCTGCTTGTGGCAAGAATGATACCAACCCTAGATTAGGTCAGCTGTATCTTTGTCTACCCAGTTTGGGTTTTTTGCAACTTCCTGGGTAATCTCCTTCAATGCCTTGTACTGTCCTAGTGACAGATTTTTGCTGATGTCAGTTGTCACTTATTAAATAATAGACTGGTACAGCAAATCTAATAATTTTAAAGAGAATGCAAATTATTGTACATAAGAAATGTATCTCATTTATTAGTATATTGATAGATGTGATTGTAAACTTGTTTTCAAGCTACACATCTTAAAAATACTTTTACACAAGTAACAATGGTATTTACAGCTAGAAAGACAAAAGAGAGCAAGTAAATTTTTGTTAAGTACCAGTCTGCAGGGGGAGAAACAGCAGAGCCTAGATTTTTTTGTTTGTTTTAAAAAAATTAATGATATGTTTTGCTGTAATTTATACATACTTAAAAGAAGTTGCTTACCTGAGGGGGATCTTGAAGCCCTTCTGGGTTTTAGCAGAGGCTAGATTTTGAGACTGAAGGCTCTTCTAATAATTTTTTGGAAGTGGGAGGGAGATCTGAGCATTAATTTGTCTTCTTTTCTAACAAAATATGCATAAAAAATTTATGAACTAATATGAAAAGGTTTACCAGTTAGGAAGAAGCTCTGCAGAAGCTAAGAACCTCAGAAAAGCAACAAACATGAGAAAGGAAGTGGTTTTGTTATAATTCCCTCCCACCCCTCCCTCCCAACTGTAGCCACATGATTTTTCTTTGGAAATCACAATCCTTTGTTGGAGAACAGATGGGTTTTCTTTGTAAAATTTTGATTAGAAGGCAGACTTGGATGACATGTGTCCAGCCGTGCCTGTCCCTGTCCTGCTATCTGTGAGACATAAGGAACACTAAGTAGAATCTGAAATATCATAACGACCACTGAATCCCTGAATTCCTTGTATCTTGGATTCTGGAGTGCACAGGGAAGTCTGTGTGGTTAGCCTCCCTTGGTCTCTGTCAAGTCCTGGTCCAGAGGACTTCTATGAACTCTTATGGTTCTTGAGGAGGTGGATGTGACAGGCACAGGGATCTTGAATCTCTGGTAGGTTGTGGTGGTTTGTTTGTTTTTTTTTTTTTTCCCCCAGCTCTAGTTGCAACTCAGAATCACAATAGGTATCAATGCTTTCTAGCTTCCTTTATTTCCATGGAATCCTGAGTAATTGACACTTAGAAATAATAGAATGCTGATGAAATCAAAAACAGTCTTATATAGCTTTAGGAATCAAGAGAAGCTAACAAAAATATGAAGGTTTAGAACTTTTATGAAGTGTTCCTGACCATTTTACCGATTAATTTGTTGACTATATGTTTCTAACAGACCAATGCTGTGGGGTTGCTCTCTCCCAGCATTTTAGCATTTCTTCTAAAAGAAGATGTCTATTGTAGGCCAGAAATCTGGGAATCCCTCTTTAGTTGCAAGGGAAAATTAACCACCTTTTGTGTGTATTCAGTGCTGTGCTAGTCAGGATTGCAAGTTATGCGGTATGACCTTTGCAGGTGTCAGTTTCTTTCAGTCTAGCAAGAAAGAGGTTAGGTGGCAACCTTAGTTTAGATGCATATATTTTATAGGATGATGAATAGCTGAAAAAAAAAAGAGCTGAACAGAAAATACTTTGTCAACTACTGCACTACAAAATGTACTTCTGTGTATATGTATAGACATACCTACATACACATATGTATATTTATGTGGCGTTTTTACCATTCAAGAACATTCAGATTTCACTCAAAATTTGCAGGATATAAAAAAATGAAAGATTCAGTCAAGTACCTTTGTAATTCAGCTGGTGTGTACAAAACTATTGTCTCACCATGTGAGTGAGCCCTGCTTTTCAGTAGTGTAAGTAATTAAAGGGTTCAGTCGTTAAATATTGTTACAAATAGTTAAAAAATAAATTATTTTTAAAGACAGAATGAGAGACAAACAGGTGAATAATAAGGGAGTGGATACATGCATAGATCTATAGTTGGAAAAACAGCTGCTGACAGTTCACTATTTTCCATTACTTTTCTTCATTTAAAAAAGGCAATCAGTGATATTAAGGTTGAGAGTGGACAATATAAAAGACTAAAGTATTAATGATAGTTTCCATTTTGAAATTCAGGAATTATCTTTAAGGCAAAGGAAAATCAATGCAAACATCATATTTGCAGACCAAAACTAATGTTGACATTATTACATTTGTCAATCTTTAAATCACAAAGCTGAAATATTTCAATGAGCTTTTTTAGTCAAGCTAGTGTTTCTGGGATTGTCCACTTAAAATATGAAACTTAAATTCATCTGTTTTGAGAGAGTACTGAACAAAATCAGCTGCTATCCTAACCTTGCCTGACTTCCTTCCCCACTTTTTATTTCTTTATTTATTTTATATTTAGCCTTGTTAGTGAATTATAATTTAAATTAATGGACAACTGCCAGCTGAGGGATTAGTCACAGCCACAGTCTTTAGCTAATGTGCTAACACAATGAACAATAATACACATCACAGGATTAAAATATTCCTCTGTCTATATGTTTGCCTTATCCAGTGTCAGCAGCTGTCGTTGCTATGGATGATTCTCAAGTCTTTCGGGGGAATGATTATCACACGTTGCTGTAGACAGTGGTATACGTGGCAAATGGCAATTTAATGACTGAAACATTTGTTCTGCATCTTGTTTTTCCTGTCCTCACTTCTGGTGAATTCCCAACCTGATGCACAAAGAATTAGAAGGACTGAGAGCCCCCTTTATACTGTTGTTATATTAGTAACAGACTCTAATCACACTTAAATGCATTTAAAATTATCTGCAAAGTAGTTTTAAGAAAATATATATGCATCTGTAGTGACCTGGTCATCCAGCACCATTTGGAAGTGTCTCCAAAGCATCTTAAAATTTGGCATACTGTAGCAAGGTGGTTCCTATCACAAGTCTTTAGCATGGTTATATGAAATATATAGTAAGAGATTTCTGAGGTTGTTGTATGGAACATAACATATTTAATTATCTTTACTAAAAGAAAATAATGTGTCTGTTTTTAGATCCAGAAGTACAACACAGACTCAGCCCAGCTCATACAAAGTGTACTATTTTAGTAATTCTAAAATATACAGGTATTTTCAATGACTTTTTTTTTGGCTGAAACACAAATCATGATTTGCTGCTATCACAATCTTCCTTTTTCTTTTCTTTTCTTTTCTTTTCTTTTCTTTTCTTTTCTTTTCTTTTCTTTTCTTTTCTTTTTCTTTTCTTTTTTTTAACAGACTAATAAGGCTTAGAAGAATTTACAAAAAAATTGGATAGTAATTGAAATCTGATTTTACTGCTCTTAGTGTATTAGACAATGTCTCAGAATTCAAAACCACAGTTATGCACCTGCATCTGTATAAAGTTAGTGGGTTTGAAAATCTTAATGAGTTTCTGTGTCAATATTCAAAGCCAAAAAAAATACGGAATGCATACTATGTGCATTTTAAAAAAACACCTATACAACCTTTTTTTTTTTTTTTGTAGCATAATGTTTTAGTTTTGCCTACTTCATAAATACTGACTCAATAATTGTACTTTAAAACATTTTACATATCACTGTATTATAGGACAGTTATTTATTTTGAAAGATACTGTCCTACTGGTTCCTGTAATAGCTAAATCTAGTACTTAGTAAAGAGCGAGCAGGTATTATTTTACGTGCTTCTAAAGTGTGATACTTTTCTACTGCTTTTGAGCTCAGAATGCATTTTTAATTCCATAGCCATTGCTACATATCAGGGCTTCCAACAAATGTTTAGGGAGCCTACCAAGTTTGAATGCAGATTTTCTGATACAAAATATTGAACTCTAATGTCATAATTTCAAACATTACATACCTCAGCTTTCAATAGTTGCTTGTCACACCCACAAGCATGATTGTTTTAAATAATGAGGTTAAACCAGAATGAAATATTGGATGTTACATTTATTTATTGTATGTGGATTTAATTTCTCTTTGTGTGCAGGGAAAAAAGTGGCAGCACAGGAAATATGTAGATTTTGGAAATCTGATTTCATAGGCAACTGTATATAAAGAAATCAGAATATACACTTAAAAATAAACAAAACCCCACTTTGCTTGCTAAATACTTATCCCCCTCAGTTCACTTCTTAAAACATTTAACTTTCACTTAAAACAAAACTGATGATGTTCAGAGAAGTAGAAAACTTGTGCAGCGCTGATGTCCACTTACACTAGAGTGACTTCTGCACAGAAAAAGGAAAGAAAACGTAGAGGTGTATCACGATGTGCACGTGTAGAAGGTCAAGTTTCACTGAGCACTATCTATATCTGATAATTACCAATTTAGTATGACTATCTTAATATGTTCTTCTGTGTGCAGTCACTTGATTTCTTGCATATCCTATTAGGCAGGATATAGAGAGATATATGGTAATATAGAGATATTTATAGATAGATAAATATATAT
>NW_008602302.1:0-52808 GCF_000691845.1 Merops nubicus | reverse complement strand
TTGCCGGACCCTCTGCGGGCGGCGCGGGCAGTGCCTGGGGAGGGCGGGCGGCTCGGCCGCCCTGCAGCCAGCGTCCAGGCTCCTCATGCGGGGGGGCTGTACAGCGCGCTCAGCGGGTTTGTGAAAGCAGAGCGGGCTGGTGCAGAGCTCTTGAAGTAGGAAGGAATTGGGTTTGTGAGGGTGATGTGTTTGTTTACATCACGTGCGTGACCCTTCTTGCTGTTAGGCTGTCAGAAAGGGGTGCTGTGTGTTACCTTCCAGAGATTTGGTCCTCTCTTGAGTTTGCTTTGAGATGCATTAAAAAATTCTTGTCAGATTGGCTGCTAGTCTGCATGCTGCTGTAATATTACTCTGTTCCTGGCTCCAAATATTGTGGATGCGCCAGCAGAATGCTGACACCAAGTGCAAGGTCATTTGTCAAAGAGTTAGTTTGTGAGTGATGCCATAGATTTGCACTAAGCACTGTGCCTTCCTCCCCCATTTGTCTTCCCCACCAGTAACAAAGCTGAGAAACACAGTGGTGTTAGACCAATTTTAAGGCATTATAACTGAGATGGAGCGTTATGTGCATGAAGTGGTTGTATGAACAGCAATGTTGTTGTTCTGTTTTTTGTATGTTGTTTCTCCATGAACATCTGTAGAAACTTAACAGGTAAAAGGATAGGCCTCACTAAAATGCTCTCATTTGCTAATTTTTACAGTCTGATATGATGGCTGTGAATCCAGTATGGTTACTGTTTGGTTGGTTGATACTGTTGTACTTGTAGATTGATAGTCTGCTGAAAGTTGGGGCTCATCGTTTGGGGCCTGTTAAGCAAAATGCTGTCAGAGTTTGTTTGATGAGAAAATGGGTATTGGCTACCGGTGTGACTTGCCATCAGAGGACAAAGCAGTCTGGCCCTAGTGGTGTGCAAAACTCTGCTTGGCACTAGCTGGAATGTTATATGCAAGCCTGCTTACTAAGAACAACCAGCTGTAGTAAAAAGCTGTTTACATGGTCTGCACGGTGAGGAATGGAAGTAAAATGGAAGAAATGTGTAAGGGAAGCTGAAATGACATGGAGTTGCTGACAGTAAATGTGAAAGGACAGTAACTGTTTAAGATGAGAAGCAGTGGTTGCAGAGTATTATATTCAAAATTCAGACTAACCATATATTTTACAATAAAGTTCCCATGGTCAAGTTTTGCAGCAGTATGTCAAGTAAGCTGGCAGGATGTAAAATTGCTGCTCTAAAGCTTGGCTTGAAGTTCCTAAAATCCATTGCCTCTTGCTAAGTGCAATAACATGAGGCTACAGTAGAGGACACGGAAGCTTGCACCTGTCCTTGTTTCCTGAGGGTTTGGTATTAAGGATGAGGAACATGAACCAGGGCAGAGTTTGCTGCTGGGTGTTTGCACTACCTCTTCCTGCACCGATTCATTTTTGTCAGCAAGGTTTTGGGAAACGCTCATGGTTTCTGAAAATGGACTGTGGGTGTTTGCTTTAATAGGTGTAAAGTATACATTCAAAACCTACAGAAACATGCATATGTAGATTGGTAGAATGTTATGTTACAATACACAGCAATAATGTTTCTCCTATGCTATTAGCAGCTGAATGCAGTGTTTCAGCATTGCTGGTTTTCATGACCTTTTCACTTGTCCACACCACAGATGTCTGTTTTCATTGGCAGGTTCGAGTGGAAGGCTTCAACTATGTTGGCATGGGCAATTCCACTAACAAGAAAGATGCACAGACCAATGCTGCTCGAGACTTTGTCAATTACTTGGTTCGGGTGAATGAAATGAAGAGAGAGGACGTCCCTGCCTTTGGAGTAAGCTGCTCTTTCTCCTTACCAAAAGCTAACCTGTATTTGCAGTGCTACGTGCCTCCAGTTGCATTTCATCCCTGCAGTTCAGTCTGGCACCTTGTGGAGTGAAGACTGAGCGTGCAGGACTTGTGCTTGTGGAGCTGGAGTACGTACAGAGAGTGTTGTAGGGGGATCTGTTAAAGACATCTGTGTATTGGTCTGCATAACTGGTGAGAATTCAGAGTTCCTCTAAGGTGCAGCCAGACTTTAAAAGTGCCAAGTACATACATGTGACACTGGGAATTTATTTAAATACATGTTTTGATATATAATATTGTACTAGGACAACCTCTCGAGCCTGTTGAGGCCCCTCTGTATGGCAGACTTGCTGAGGGTGCAGCTGATCCCACTGCCTGTCACTGACTGAGATGTTAAACAGCACTGGTCCCAGTACTGATCCCTGCAGAACACCACTCATCACTGGTCCCCACTTAGACATCGACCATCCAGGCAATTCTTTATCCGCTGAATGGTCTGTCCATCAACTCTGTATCTTTCCAATTTAGAGACCAGGATGCCATGTGGGATGGTGTCCAAGTCCTGGTCCAGGTAAATGACACCAGTTGCTCTTCCCTTATTCCCTGATGCTGTAATTCCATTGTAAAAAGTGATCAAATGTGTCGAGCATAATTTGTCCTTGGTGAAGCCATGCTGGTTGCCACCAATCACCTCCTCATTTTTGTTGTGCCTTAGTAGAGCCTTCAAGGAGGATCTGCTCTGTGATCTTGCCAGGTAGAGGTAAGACTGACTGGCCTGTAGTTTCCTGGTCTTCCTTTTTTCTCCCTTTGAAGACAGTGGTTATATTTCCCCTATTCCAACCTGTGGGAACTTCACCAGACTGCCATTACTTTTTAAATATGATGGAAAGTGGCTTAGCAACTCAGTTCCCTCAAGACCCATGAATGGATCTCATCAGGTCCCATCAACATGTACACCTTTAGGTTCTGTAGATGGTCTTGAACCTGATCTTCACTTACAGTGGGTGGATCTTCCTTCTTCCAGTCCCTGCCTGTCACAGTTTAGGGTCAGGGCTGCCCCTCCCCTCAAAGGGGAAGAGAAAGGGAATAAGGGGGAGAGACTTATCGATTGGAAAAGTTAAACAGCTTTAATGAAAAAACTACTACTACTGCTACTAATAGAATGGAATATGTACAAATATAGACAAAGCCAATATGGAACCCAACTCCCCACCAATGGCAATATGTCACTGTCACCCCCAGTGCTGTGGAGCAGGCCCTGGGGAAAAGTCCCAGGCTGGACTCGGCCACAGATGGCAACTGGGTCCAGGAGCTGGATTCTGGGATTGAGTTCAGGAACATGGGGCTCGGGATCAAAGGCAGAATGGATGGAGTCCTCCTCAGATGCCGGCCATTGAAGGAGCAGACAAAGAGGAAGAAGGTGGAATGGAGACAGAAGGGCTTGCTCCTCACGATCCTTCAGGTTTTATGCTGAATATGAGGGATATGGGCTGGAATACCCCCCTGGTCAATTTAGGGTCACTTGTCTTGTCCACTCCTCCCTGCAGGTGTAGCTTGTACTTTCTGCCCCTCTTCGTGTGGTACCCGGGATTTAGCAGTGTCCTTGGTCTGCACACCAGTCCTTGGTAGTAACTCTAAACATGGAGGGTTATCCCTGCTAGAAGCAGACAGTGTCTGTGAAAATGTGCTGTTAGCTTCAGACAGTGCAGTTAATTAGAAGAGCTTTAGCCGTAAAGTAAAACCACTGAACAGAATTAGTTCTGTTCTGTCCCAAATCAGGACACTGCCTTTGCCTTCTGCAACTTGGGTGATGTGGCTGAAGCCTTTGCTGGTGAAGACTGGGGCAAAGAAGTTGTTGAGTACCTCAGCCTTCTCCATATCCCTCATCATGAGGTCTCCCGTTTCCTTCAGGAGAGGGCCCACATCTTTCCTAGCCTTCCTTTTATCACTGGGATCACTTTTATCACTTCTGTTAATTGCTGACCAAAGAAAATAACAACAGCAACAACAAAATCACAGACACCTTGAAGCAGACATGAAAGACCTGGCATTTTTTAACTGTAGAGGCTTTCTGCCTTAGCTCCTCGTGTGTCTACCAGGATCGCTTCTTTTTACGATGTTTCGTGACTATCACAGAAGAGCTGAGCAGGAGGGTAGCTCTGTCTTTACAGTCATTTTAGAGAACAGTAAATAAAGCATGGAGCTCCACGTTCAATGTTGGGAGGGAAGAGTCTCCTTTTAGCACCTTGTTGAGGATGTTCCTGTGTCAGATCCATAGTTTGTCCAGTGGAATCAGTGTCCTTGCCTCATTAGCCCAGGTGAAACCCTGTGGTAGACAGACCTGTACCAGTGTTGGAGCAGTTAGTTTCCTAGAAGAAACACAGGGGTAATGTATTCTATGTCTTAAATAAAGCAGAGGTGATGTGGTCAGGTAGGTAAAGATACACATCTGAAAACGGGAAGGATTCAAATTGTAAAGATTAACCATAATTTTGTCGTTTTCTGAGGCTTTAATGTTTTCTTATGGCTTCTTTTTGTGTGTGTGTTGGTAAGGTGTATCTGAGTTCCCTCAGATGTACAACAGGGACCAGTATCTGTTACTTCTCATGGATGCTGAAACAGTTGGTATTGTAATTGCTGAACTTCCATAAGTCAGGGCTGCTTAGTGGTTGCAAATCCTTTTATAGAACACCCACAAAAAGCCAAACATTCAGCAATTGTATTCCTTTCAGTTTTTAAAAGGTTGTTACTATCAGGGGTTACTGTAACTATTGTGTAATGGTGCATAATCTCTCTAAACTGCCTGATCATTTTTTTAGCTAAATAGTAAAAAGAATTATTCCATCTGAATGTGCTGATATTTCCCTTCCTTCTCTCTCCTAGCCAGCAGCTGGTGATACCCCTGATGGACATGAAGTAGCTAGAGATGTTACTGGTTCCAGTTCTACTTTGGGTGGACCTCCACCTCCGCATTTGCTTATAGGGGCTGAAATAGGTAAGACTGAGAAAAGAGTTGTTTATGTATGTGTGGGTGTAATAGGTGTGTATAGATTTGGGTGGGGGTGTTTCTCCCAAAGAGCATAATTCCGCAGGCAGAAGATGGGAGTCATTGTAGTTCTGAGGTGGAGGTGTGAATGACTGCATGAGATCTAATAGACCAGTCATGGCCTGTTGAGGTTGCCAGGCAGTACCTCCCCACTGCTAAGAACACGTTCCGTCAGAGTTATTTTGTTGGGTTTTGTTGTTTTTTTTCCCACGTGGTAGGCAATGGCCCAGGTGCAGCACCTGGAACCTGTGGCAATCGTGGAGCTCAGTGGGATCGGGGTGCAAATTTGAAAGATTACTATTCAAAGAAAGAGGAGCAAGAAGCACAGGCAGTAAGTCATTCTATGTAATCCCCCTTTACTTTCCTTCTTGAAAAGCTATTTGTCACTCCCTATTGTTTGTTACTGCCATTTATACTCAGGTTTGCAGTTTTTGTTTGATATTTTGCTGTTGGTTTTAACTTAATCTGCAGCTTTACCTGCTGGCTTTTAACAAAGGTAACTTGTTTAAGCTGAAAGCAAAATAAATAGGTCTGGATGCTGTGGAATCAATTTGTATAGATGTTTTGTCATGGAAGTAAGGAAAAAGGAATTTTTAGCATTTTCTGTAGTAAGGTCTTAGCTATTTTATAGTATCTAGACAAGTTATTTCAAAGACTCTTATAAGAAAGTTTTGAACTGAAATCTATTAGAAACCAGCAAATGATACTTTTTTTCCCCCACATTAGACTTCAGAGTCAGAAGTGGACTTAAATGCTGATCTTCATGGGAGTTGGACCTTGGAAAATGCCAAGGCACGTCTGAACCAGTTTTTCCAAAAAGAGAAGATTCAGGAAGAATATAAATACACGGAAATGGGGCCTGATCACAACAGGTTTGGTAGTTTTAGTCACCTTCTGTGTATGAAGGGTTAGAAATCTTTTCAGTGACAGTGGCTCATCACACTTCTTTGGAATGCTTTGTAGTGCCTTTTAAGTAACCAGTGTTCATTAGCAGGACCAGCAACTTCCCTGCATCACAGAATCATAGAATGGTTTAGGCTGGAAGGGACCTCTAGAGGTCATCTGGGGTCTTGAAATCTTGAAACGGGGGTGACGAACCTTGGTGCTGAGATCTGAGTGACTCTGAAGAAATTTGTCTGATGTTTTTTTGTGGATGTGCAGCTTTACAGTGCTTGGTGTGCTCTAGCTAACTATGGAGGTCTCAGTTTGAATGGAAACAGTGTTCAGTTGCTTGCCATAATTGTATGACTGTAGTTACCTTTATACGTTTGAGTAAATATTAAATATGCTTACATTTGCTTATATAGAAACGTGATTTAAGGACATGCTATTTATATTTTTATTATAACTAACTTTTTTTTGGCAGCAGAATCTCCTACTGGAAAAATCAGTTTGGCAGAATCTTCCTAGAGGAGTTTTGAGGGTCTTAAATTTCAGTTGAAACCAGCTGGGTATTACTGGTTTTTGACTTTCTGCCCATTCCATCAGAAAATTGGCATGTGCTTCTCCCAGATGAAAATAATGCATAACAGATTGTGCGTAAAGCATGGATGGGGGTCTATTTTTTTAGCCCTGTTTGGAATAGTCTTTACAAATCATCAGAATTTCAGGACATTATATTTCGTGTGAAATATTAATGTTTTGTGGTCAGAAACAATGGCATGCCGCTCCTGGATTCTTTTTGTTGGGCTTTTGTGTTGTATGAGAGTTATTATTTTTTGAAAGATGAATAAATTTTCTTATTAGTCTTCCATGAGAGTCTCACTTACAAGACTTCTGGTATTCTATTGTTATTGAGTCTTAAAAGCATTTAGAACATCAAAAATATGTGTATTTGTGTCAGAAAGTTATAAATTCTCATTTAAAGCCTGTCTTCAAGTCACTTCATGTCCATTTATGTTCTCAGGCAAGGGTATTTCTTTCCCTTAAATGAGAAACATAAAAATTAGTTTATACAGTAGCAGGAATTTTAAATATGCTTGTTACAGATGCAGTCCTTGAGCACTTTAGTTCTGTAACTTGCGGATTATTTGTGCAGCTGATTTTATGCCATCTGCAGGTAAAAACATGAAACCCCATGTTTATAAATACACATAGTCTTGAGCAGAATGAGTTGGCCGTAGATGACAGTATGTTTCTCAGCCCACTTGCACTTCTGAAGAGCATTTCAGGGTTTCCCTATCTGCTCCATCCAGGCAAACTTGTATGAAGTGGCCTGGGTGGAATGGCAGAACGGGGAACTAAACGGTCTGCTGCAAATGGTTGGATAGGCGAGGAACAGTCCTCATGTTCTGGTGCTCATGGAGAGAGGACAAACTATGGGATTTAATCCTTTTGACATACATAATAGGAGAGGAGTAATTTCAGACATTTTAGAGTTTTGAGGACAGTAAAGTTGTTTTGTTTTTTTTTTTTTTTTAAGAAATACCAGTTGCTGTGTATCTTACCATTCTCTTCTTTTTTTTAAGTAATGGTCTTTATAATACAAATGTCAGCCTTGCTTTCAGAGATTTTTAGAGGAGAAATGTATTTTTTGTTGTAAATTTAATCACAGTCACATGGTATAAGAACTTAGCTATAGCTGGAAACTTTGGATTCGAAACTTTAATTATGACAGGAGGGTATGAACTGTAAATATAAGCATGGCTCTCCTACTACACAAAACGTGAACTACATGTTAAGGGCTGGGCTGTGGCTTTTCTCTCTGGGGAGTCCGTCAGTAGCGTGGGATGCCTTTGTCTCCTTGTGTTCTTGCTGAAGGTGGTAGCAGCGAGCGACACCAAAGATCTGTGCATGTTCACACGTGGTGCTGCTGAGGCTGTGCTAAACAATCACACGGGATTCTGCTGCAAACTGATTTCTGGTGTTGCTGTTCTCCCCTTAGGTGGAGGAGAATGAGATTGAATGCTGACTATAGGCCTGGCTGAGAAACATACTGTCATCGGTGCCTTAGTTGGCTGTTGTGTCCCTGAAAGCCAGTGGCCTTCGACCCCTGAAGCCACTGTGCCTGAAGGTCAGTTCACTGGTAGTACAGGAAGGAGTTCTAACTGGAAATTTAAATCCCTCACTTAACCTTTCTTTGTTTGTTTGCTTACAGCAAGAAATGCAGGACACAGGTGCAGGGCTCTGCCTGCAGCTGTGGAAGTACCAAGGCATAGCTTTCAAAGAGGTTCTCAGGCTGATAAAGCCCAGTCATACATCTTGAATCACATTGGCCAGTTTAAATCCTGTCTGAGAAGAATTCAGCTTTAGTTTTCCATTGTACAAATAAAGACTTCATTTTGTGATTCTTAAGAACATGGATCTTGGTTTCCATTGTCCTCTGACATATGGCTTCCTCATTTATTTTTTTTTTTAAGCCTAAATGAATATACCAGCTGAACTTTAAATGAATTGGGTACGTGCCTCCTAGGAAAACTGTTACCTTGGTTGTACAGAGTGGCTTTTGACTCTGTGCTGTTCTCAGAGTACGGCAGTGAAGGCTTCATGAAAATTCAAGTACTCTGTCCCCATCTGTGCAGATACGTTCAATGGTCTTTGACAAAATGACCTGGTTCAGTTTTGTCTGTGCTCTGAGCTGGCCAGATGTGTGGCAAAGCCCGGGGGAGCTGTATGAAGTGTTGCATCTGGGTTAAAAAACCCAGGATGCTAGTGGGTTACATTAATAGAATGTGGGATACAGTTAATGGTACAGTGGGATGCATGTTCATGTTACATTAATACACTATGTGCTTCATAACTGTTGCCTTAAATTTAGTCAGCTCAGAGTGTATTTCCTAATAATGTGGATTTAAATTTCAATGCTGAGCAGTGACACTTGCTGGTCTCTTCATAACTAGATCTACTGGTTCTATTGATAGCAGGTCTGTTACCTACTAACTTGGGGTTAAAGGGACTAAAAGCAGTAATACTTCACCTTGGCCATTGATGAGTTGAGAGTCTCTGACTAAGAGCAGACAACTTTGCCTAGAAAAGCTGGAAAGAGTGGATCTTTTTGCAGTGTCAGTGTCAGCTATTGCTAATTTTACTTCTGTGTTTTTTCTTTCTCTTACAGGAGCTTTATTGCAGAAATGAACATTTATGTGAAGCAGCTGGGCAGAAGTATGTGTTCCTATTTATTTTTCATCTTAGCAAGAGATAGGTTTTGGTCAAGAGGAATAGGTTGTATTTTTGTGGATACAGACTTGTGTAGTTATGTGTTGGAGACACTTCCAGACGTGAAGGTTCCTGTTTGTTTCCTGACGTGAAATCTTTTTCCTGTGTCCTGTACTTGTTGCATTCTGCTGCTCGTCCGTTACGTGCTTCCACTGAGCGGGTTTTCTCAGCACGAATAAATGCGTGAGAGATACAGTAGGGTTTTTGTCTTAATTACTTGTCCCTTAAAATGCAGGTGTCTGATACATTCCCAGGCAATGGGTGTGCTGTCTATAACATACCCATTTATATAAAGCTTCCTGTGAAATCTGTATGATGATGTTGGGTGGTATAGGATACTGATACTTCCTTAGACACGGAATGCAGAAAAAAGTTCACAGGAGTTCCCCGATGAGTGAGTAAGAAACACTACACAGCTAGTGTGAGTCAGCTGGTGAAGGGGCCTGGTTGGATTTTGTGTTAGAACTCTGGATTTAACAAGATTTGAGATTCTTTCCATGAAACCTGCCCTGTGTGAACAATCAGAAAGCTCATTGCAGAGTTATGTCTTGTGTGGAAGCCATTTGACTCATCAGCTACTACAGTTCTGAACTTTGTGTGCTGCAGGGATTTTCAGCCGTGAGCATGGATCAAACAAAAAGCTGGCAGCCCAGTCCTGTGCCCTTTCCTTGGTTAGACAGCTCTACCATCTTGGTGTCATAGAACCTTATTCTGGTCAGACGAAGAAAAAAGGAGAATCGGTGAGTTTGGCAGAAGGGTCAGAAATTGTTGCTTTCATTTTAATAACACACAAGCACTCTATTGGAAAGATGAGTTTGCTCTCAATGTTTCACAACTTCTGTGTTGATAATAACTTTGGTACTTTAGAACAGCAACTGGTTCTGGTCTGGGCCGTGACTTGGATCAGAAATATGGAGCAGTAAACCAGTTCAACAATGTATTAAATAGGGTTTGTAACAAATGCTTTTTTTAGTATAAGTTTTCTACAAGTGTGAAGATTTCTGTTTATACCACATACGATTCTTGGCTATTTGGTTTCATTCTCTGGCATATTAGGTTTTTTTTTTAGGTATTTGGTTACAAGTTTGGGAATGTTTTCCTCTGAAATTAAGCTCAGATATTTACAAACATTCTACAGATTATTGTTGGATGACAAGTCAGCAAAATGTTTCAAGAATGTGAATTTTGAACTGGTGGTACTCTTTGGCCTGATTTCAGAGGAACAATTCGAGGGCTCAGTGTATGCTCTGGTAGCATGGAGTTCTGGCTTCTCTTTGTGTTTATCAGCATATGTTTTTTTAAACACTTAATAGATGGAACCCTATGAGGTGTCGCTGTCTTCCGACTTAGAAAATCAGCTGCAAAAGACCATACGGGAACTGTCTCTGGAGACTGTGCCTATGGTGAGTGAGTGGTTCAGATACCCCAGTACTAAATATCAGGCCTGCTTGTTTAATACATTTATCTTTCTTTGCCTGCTTTGCTGTTGGATTTACAGCCTGAAGATGCTGGGAATCCAGTTATGATTAATGTTGGAAAGTTGGCCCATTTTGAACCATCACAGAGACAAAGTCATATGGAAGTTGTTCCATGGTCACCACCTCATTCCAACTGGAACCCTTGGACCGGCTGCAATATTGATGAGGGCCCTCTGGCAAATGTAAGACAGCTTAAAAAGTTGGTTTGTTGTTTGTTTTCCCTGTGCTTCTGGAACTTTTAAATGCTTTTTACCCCCAGGACTTAAAGTATGAGCTATTCTAAAGGAGAAAACAGTCCACTGATAAAATTTCTTCCTTCCTTGACCTGCAGGAAGGGAGTCTTTTCATTGGTAGGGGCTCCCTGTATTTACTTCATATTTCATTGTGTCCTTGAGCAGCAGTGTCTTGGATGCCCCAGTTCTTTGCATTGTTGCATTTTTTGCCTGCTATTGTGCAGCCAATACAAAGTTCTAATTGAAATTATGGGGTAAACTTATGAGGATGTAATTTATAACTTGCTAGTCTCTCTTCCCTGTCTTTCCATGCTAGGACTTTCTTTTCAAGGAGCAGAAAGGGCTCCAAGCTGGTGTCACTACACAATCAGCCTGCTTGCTTGCTTGTTTGTCATTTCTAGTCCCATTCACCACAGAGCAAATGAACAGCAGCAATAATAATAATTTAATACTACTTTCAATTGCAGGTTTTTGTCCATAAATGATGTGAATTTAACATTGATCATTATATATTGATTTTAAAGATACGGAACTGATCTAAATTTGAGTGTTGCTGCTTAAACTGCATAATATATTTACAGACGTTGCAAATTGAGCTGGCTTCATATCTCATTAACATTTCTAAGTGCTAGTCATGGTACATGTCATGGTTTAGGGCCAGGGTCACTCTCAGACCTGTAACATGCTCTTTGTTAACCCCACTCCCCCAAAAGGGGAAGAGAAAGGGAATAAGGGGGAGAGACTTATTGAATCAAAAAAGAAAGTAAAATGGCTGTAGTGAAAATACTACTACTAATGAAATGGAATGTGTACAAATATAGACAAAGCCAATATTGAACCCAACTCCCCACCAATGGCAATATGTCACTGTCACCCCCAGTGCTGTGGAGCAGGCCCTGGGGAAAAGTCCCAGGCTGGACTCGGCCACAGATGGCAACTGGGTCCAGGAGCTGGATTCTGGGATTGAGCTCAGGAACATGGGCCCCGGGATCAAAGGCAGAATGGATGGAGTCCTCCTCAGATGCCGGCCATTGAAGGAGCAGACAAAGAGGAAGAAGGTGGAATGGAGACAGAAGGGCTTGCTCCTCACGATCCTTCAGGTTTTATGCTGAATATGAGGGATATGGGCTGGAATACCCCCCTGGTCAATTTAGGGTCACTTGTCTTGTCCACTCCTCCCTGCAGGTGTGGCTTGTACTTTCTGCCCCTCTCCGTGTGGTACCCGGGATTTAGCAGTGTCCTTGGTCTGCACACCAGTCCTTGGTAGTAACTCTAAACATGGAGGGTTATCCCTGCTAGAAGCAGACAGTGTCTGTGAAAATGTGCTGTTAGCTTCAGACAGTGCAGTTAATTAGAAGAGCTTTAGCTGTAAAGTAAAACCACTGAACAGAATTAGTTCTGTTCTACTCCAAACCAGGACATACAGTTAACTTATTTTCAGTAAATTAATTAGACCTTTGGTGACAAATCTGAATTTCTTTAGAATTCTTTCGTGTTTTAAATACAAGTGCTGCCTGATAAATTTCCCTCTCTGCTCCCATTTCCTTTTTTCATTGACTGTTCTATGTGCGGTTATGTGCTGACATGATCTCATTCTGTACATTAAACATGGCTGTCTGAATGTGCATCAAACTATCTCATTGGCTTACTGCTGCATAGAGTATGTTTCTCAAGTGGTTAAAGTGTTTACATTTAAACAGTCATTCTTCAGTATTTTGGAGCTTTCTGAGAAACTTCTTTGAGGATGGATGTTTAATTTTAAGGGACTGGAATAAATGAAATAGAATACCTCGTAGGCATAACTGTTCTCAGGGAGTTATGTATGAAATAACCCTTTACTGATACTTGGAGTCTTTATGTGGTGTGACTGATTTTTATATGGAAGTTATGATATAGATAAGCAGAAGTGTGAAAAAGCCTCTGAACAATGTCTTGTCTTTGCAGCTCACTCCAGAGCAAATAAGCATGGATTTGAAAAGTGATTTCATGTACCGTTTGGAGCACGATCAAGAACTGCAAAATGTAAGTGTGCTTCCTCTGATGTTGCGTGCTTGTGCATGCTCTTTTTCTTTTCCAGAAGAGGTTGAAAATTTTGTATACAAAGTGTGTAAGACAGGATTTCAGTAGTAATACACACAAAATTTTCAGAAGTGCTGGATGTTGCATGGAATGGATGTGGGGATGTGTTGTGCTGTGTAAGGGAGAAATACAAACTGGTTTGTTCTTGCACAGTTTTTCCTTTGTGTAAGAGAAACCTGTGTAGAAGAGTGAGACAGGTATGGGCGTGGAGCACAACAGGTTGATCTTGGGAGATTTCTGGAGATGTTCTGTTTTTTTTTCCAGATCCAACAAGAGAGGGATACCTTGCCCGTGAAGAATTTTGAAAGTGAGATTCTGGATGCAGTCCGCCACAATTCAGTTGTTGTAATCCGTGGTGCCACGGGTTGTGGCAAAACCACACAAGTGCCACAGTACATCCTGGATGAGTACATCAAAACCAACAGAGCTGCAGAGTGCAACATTGTGGTGACACAGGTGAGGAGCGTGCTACAAACACAACCACTTCAGTTTTGTGGTTGGGTACCAGAAATTGCCTACTGGGATGTGTTGAGAGATCTGATTATCACTGCAGGACATGGTTCATAAAAGTGTCTCCTCAGTAGTACGTGCAGGAGAAACCCTGGCATCATGTATAGTTTCATTTGGAGTGTTAGTCTTTCATGTATCTTTATTTGGGATAGTCTGGCTTGTACCCTGCCCAGGTGAAAACTTTTTGGCAGGCCAAGAGTAAACATCTTGGCAAATGCCAGCTGGTAGTTCCTGTATATCCTTCTATCTCTCCTCTGTGGTTTTATGTGTAGAATCAACCATTCCAGAAGAAAAAAGCCTGCTGTTATTGCTCTTTAGTGACTACCCTGTAAAGAAATCTTGGGACAAGATGCCTGTAGCGTTTATAATTAACTTTCTTGGGTTGCTGATGTTCTGATAAACTTCCAAAACTTCACCAATAAGCCAGAAAACTTTTCCGTCCCTCAGCCCCGGAGGATTAGCGCGGTCTCCGTGGCAGAGCGTGTGTCGTACGAGCGCGGGGAGCGGCCCGGGCAGAGCTGCGGGTACAGCGTGCGCTTCGAGTCCGTGCTCCCGCGGCCGCACGCCAGCGTGCTCTTCTGCACCGTAGGTCTGTGCTCTTTTCTTCTTGCTGGGAGCTTGTTACTTACAGGTCTGAGTTCTTCGAGTGGGCAGCAAAAGCAGAAATATGGTTAGATTGAAAGTTTTAGAAAGTCTGTTTAAAAGATTAAAAAAGGGTGGTTTTTTGATATAAGTTTGCTGCCGTGCTATTGCGCAAGGAAAGATTAAGATTGTTTAGAAGTATGATAGTACAGGTCTGATACCAACAAAAATAATCTGAAGAGATAAAATTGCCATATATTGATTGTCCTTAAAAGGCAAGAACAGCAGTCAGTATTGGGTGGGGAAGAAGGAGTCTTCCTAGTAGTAATACTTCATACCCTCCCCATCGCTTGTAGAAATGAAAGTGTGACACTTAGAGATGGGGCTGTAAAAGGTGCTGGGTAGCCTGTGCACAACTTGAGTTTTAAACCTTGATGTACTTGATGAAATGATGGGGGCAGGGGGGCGAAAGGTGAGCTGGTACTTACATGAACATTCCACACCTATGTCTGTTTAAGGTGTTCTTCTGAGAAAGGTGGAGGCTGGGATCCGTGGCATTAGTCATGTTATTGTTGATGAGATCCACGAAAGAGACATAAATGTGAGTTAGCTGATGATTACAATCCTATTTCTCTCTGTGCTTCTGTTATTTAACTTTTGCATGCGTTCTTGCGTAGGAAGGAAACTGTGCATCTTACTAAATGCCATATATATGAGTTTTCGTCTTAAATATGATTTTTGGAAACTCTTAATTGCTCCTGATGAAAAGAGCAAGGACTTGTGCTTTCTTGCTGCCCTATCTCTTTTTTCCTGTTAGGATTTCCTCCTATGTCCTGCTCCTCTTTGGGAAACAGCACACCATGGTAAAAGCATTTCTTGTCCAAACATGGGAGCATGTTGAATGTCACTCTTGTTTTGGACTGCTTTATCTGCTGGCAGTGCTGTATTACTGTAATGGAACAGCAGTAGTATTTACAGAAGCTGTCATCTCGGTAGTGGCACACTTAAATTCGGGCTTGACACCACAAAAAATGCAGCAAGTTGAAAATAGAATTGGGGGAGGGATTGTACATAACCCAAGAAATGGGAAACATTTTCTGTCCCCTTGATTCTTCCACATAGTTTTCAGCTTTGCCACACCAAGAGTGAAAGAAACCACTACATTTTTATGTGATATTTAAGCTTGTTTTGAAGGAATTTGGGAACTCATTTGGATGGAATTGTTATGCAGAATTTTTCCAATTTCTTCATCTACTAAGTTTATACTAATGATGTAAAATATAAGCTTTCAAATTTTGAATAAGTCTGGAACTGTATCTGTTGAACTAAAGGCCTGCCTAACTGCATGGGAAAACTAAATATATGTCATGTTTAAACAGAGCTATAAAACTTCACATACAGCTGCACTGAGTCATTCCTGTTTATTTTATGGAACTATGGCTACTTAATACATAAACAAAGTTTAAAATGACCTTAGTTTCTAGCTAAGGTTTCTAGCTTTTTGTTGGGGAGGAAGCAAACTATTTTTGAATGCTTTAGTTTGTTTCATTCTGATAAAAGAATAACTCTTCCTTACACCGGAAATCCTAAAAGTCACTTATCCCAGGAATTGCTGTATTTGCAAAATAAAGCACTGACAACTCTTTCTGGTTACAGAATATTGTTGTGATAATTGTTACATCTCTTGACCAGCAAAGCTCCTGCTCAGTAAATAGATATGTCTGTGTAGTTCTTTCTGGTCTCTTGGGAAGGTGTTGCTTCTTATGGGTAGGAAATTAATGATGTTCTTACTCTCTTTCTATGCAGACTGACTTTCTCTTGGTGGTGCTGAGAGATGTGGTTCAGGCATATCCTGAAATCAGGGTTATCCTCATGTCTGCCACCATCGACACTAGTATGTTTTGTGAATACTTCTTCAACTGTCCTATCATTGAGGTCTTTGGCAGAACCTACCCTGTCCAAGGTAAATCATGTGCTTTAAGATTATGGCTACAGCAAGATATGCATTTCTTTTGAAATCCACGTCTTACAGATGTGGATTACCCTTGGCAAAGAAGTCAGCAACACTGCATCCTTTCACAGCACTATTTTATTTAAAACAAAACAAATCAAACAATACTACTTCCCCTCAAAAAAAACCAACAAATGAACCCTGTAACACAAAACTTCACCCCCCTAAAACACAACCACTTGGGGTAGTTTCCACTGAAGAATGAGATAGCAATAGTCAAGCTGTGGTGTTTCAGATCAGTTGTCTGTGATACTAGGCATAATGAAAATAGCTTTAGATGAGCCAGTATAAAAATAAATGAAGCAGCCAGTGGTGAGTCTTGATAAGCAATGCTTGTGTGTCCTTGCAGATTACTTTCTGGAAGATTGCATTCAAATGACTCAGTTCATTCCTCCACCAAAGGAAAAGAAGAAGAAAGACAAGGATGAAGAAAATGGTGAAGATGATGATGTATGTTTGACTTTTTTAATATGAAAAATTAAATAAGTGCCAGTTAGGACTCTCGCTAAAGTCTAATTAATCTGGCATTGTTGAACCTGAACATTTTAAGCAGTTTTAATTATTTTTATTATCTGAGTTTTCCAGTAACTTTACAAATTGCCATGGTTTAGGGCTGCCCCCAGACCTGTAGCAGATGCTCTGTTAGCCCCTCTTCCCCGCAAAGCAGAAGAGAAAGGGAATAAGGGAGAGAGACTTATCAATTAGAAAAGCCTACTTCTCTTTAAAGATAGAACTGAAACACTTTTCAAAGTTAAAAGATTGTTGGGCTTGGAAGAAGATACAGAAAATACAGAGATACAGAAATGTGAACTTTGTCATACCTTTGCAGGGTGAAATTTCAGGTTCTCTCCCTTCTCTTGCAGTGGATATTGCTTGTGCTTACATGCATTGTCAAGAAACTCGCTTTCATGATACAGCTGTTCATTTGTATTTCTGAAACTGCTGTGTAGGTCAGTGACTTTAAAGTTAAAAAAATGACCAGTCTTCCTCGAGAGAAGCATTTTCTTGTTATGACATTATTCATATTCATCTGAATGGAAGTTAAATTCTTTGGTAGCTTCCTGCTGCAAATTTGTATTGAGTTGCAATGCAATGGAATTGTAATTCATATCTTATATTAGAAAGTTGAGGAAGGAGAACTTGAACTGCTCTTGTCGTTATGCAAGCTGTGCCTGAGATGATATTCCCCATCAGGTACTCCCGTATCTCATTTCCCCGTTTGTCTGGCCAGACAGTTTCTACAGTTTGAGTAATTAATGTATCTTATTTCTTTTGTGTTTTTTTTTTTTTTTTTTTTAGGCCAATTGCAACCTTATTTGCAGTGATGAATATGGCCCAGAAACAAAGCATTCCATGGCTCAGCTGAATGAAAGAGAAACTTCTTTTGAACTCATTGAGGCCCTGCTAATTTATATCAAGACTCTGAATGTCCCAGGAGCTGTACTTGTTTTCTTGCCCGGATGGAACTTGATATATACAATGCAGAAGCATCTGGAAATGAATCCACGCTTTGGTACAAGCAACTGTGTTCTGTTCTGTTGCATCTTTTCCAAAGGAAACTATTGACTGTGTAAAGATGTGTGGCTTAGGGGACTGGATTAATTTGTCAGGAGAATGAATGGTTAGAAATCATGTTGTGCAAAGAAGAAATAAGATCCATGTAGTTACTGACCTTCTTGTATTCATGTTGTAGGAGGCCACCAGTACAGAATTTTACCTCTGCATTCACAAATTCCCCTGGAGGAACAACGTCGAGTGTTTGATCCAGTGCCTCCTGGAGTAACAAAAGTATGAGAGCCTTCTCTGTGTGGAGTGTGACACGCTCCGTTCTGGGGTGCTTTTCTGGAGTGTATTGCGGACTTTTTTTAGTAGAGGTTACATAGTTTATCTTGAAGCCTGTGCTTAACTTTTTCAGACCAAATATATCTCAATACGTATCCCTGTCTTTTACAGGTTATCTTATCTACCAGCATTGCTGAGACCAGCATTACCATCAATGATGTGGTCTACGTTATAGACTCCTGCAAGTGAGTTCATGAAGCAGCTTTTTGTTTGGCAAATCCTATTCTTTGGAATGCAGAAAACATTCTCTGAATACACAGAACTGCCTTGTCTTCCCAGAGTTGCAGAACTGAATTTGAGGTCTCGTAACTCACTGAAAACAAATTTTTATTGTCTTTAGGCATTCAGCACAGTTACAAGCCCTGCTGGCACTTCAGTGGGCTGGCTTTGGTCAGCCACGTTCAGGCTGGCACCGCTCATGGGAGGTGTCACTGGGTCTCCATGCCCATTTGAAATACAGCATCTGCCAAATAAGTATCACAAACACTCCCTCTATGGCCGATGGAAAAGAGGGAGGGTTTTGTACTCTGTTCCAGATCCTGTCTTGCTATGCATGTTCTCTGAGCAGATTACACATAGGGATCTCATTAACTGCATGAGAATTTTAAGCTTTTGAGACAGCTGTGAAAACTTTACTCTGTGGATAGCTTGGGGCACTGCTTATCAGGGGTATGATACTTCAACTTCCAGATCGACGCGGAACTAGCCAAAGCTTAGCTAGTCCATCGGGGGTGGTTTGATTCTTAAAAGCAGTGTGGCTGCGAGCAGTAAAATAAGAACTGATTTGGCAGGACTTAAGGGAAGAATATCTGGTTTTAAGTGCTGGTTTTTTTATGTAACAGGCAAAAGGTGAAGCTGTTCACCGCTCATAATAACATGACAAACTATGCCACGGTGTGGGCATCAAAAACTAACCTGGAGCAGCGGAAGGGAAGAGCCGGCCGCGTGCGTCCTGGATTTTGCTTCCGTTTGTGCAGCAGAGCTCGATTTGACAGGTGAGGCTGTGCTCTGTAGGAAGAAAATAACCTCAGGGACTTCTGCCAGAACGGTTGTGTGCTACTTCTCTACCAAATTAGGGAGATAATTTCAGAAGGCATGGTGAGGAGATGCATTAAGTCAGTTCACACTGGAATGTCTTGGTACTTTTGCTTTTAAAAAAAATTACATATGTTTATATGCTTTTACCTATAGTATGAGGTGATAAATAGTTTGTGATTTTATTAAGAACTCACTGCAACCTACAGAACCTCTCAGGAGAAAATTAATACTGCTTGGGAATTGAGGCAAAGCAGAAAAAAGCTTTTGAATGAGGATAAGATAATAAGTCTGCCTTCAAACACTGTGGGTACCTGACGTCTTCATATAACAGGCAGTTTTGTCATGGAAGTGTTAAAAAGCAGGGAAGACAGATGGTGCTTTACAGTCCATCCTCATTCTGTAGCTAGGAAGCCCCTTCATGCTGCTCTAGCCACCTTCTCTGCTGCTGAAAGTTTTGACCTCTTCTATCTGCCAGGGTGTTTCTCAGCTTCTAGGGCCATGGAACTCTTTTGCTGGTTGCTGAAGTCTACACAGCTCTTCCACGCAATGTTTGATCTCTCTCATGAAAGTTTCAGTGCCCCTTCCTCAGATAGCTATTAGAGCAGACATATGTTTTGGTTTCCAACTTTTTGTAAGCTCTGAAAGCATCAGCTGACCAAAAAATTCCTTAAATTGTTCGCATTTATTTAGGTATGCTCTCTAGTACAGTGGAGTGATTTTAACAAAGAATTTTTGACAGTTAACCAACTTTAGGCTACTGGAGTAATCGCAGGACTTCATGACTTCAAGGTTACCTTCCTTCAAAGAGTATAAAACCAAAATACACTAGCACCATGATGCCTAGGAAAGAAAGACTGTGGACTTGTGCAGATAATCTTTTGAGAGATACCATTCAAATTTGGTGCCAGCTGAATTTTGGATATCTGTTGCAGGTATTTTCAAAGCTTTACAAGGTCTGCTGTTTGGTGCAGTTATTCCTATCAGTTCTTATTTCAGCCAGCAAGCTAAAGGATCCCTAATGATACTGTGCTAAAGACATAAGAGCTCTATCTGTTTCCATCAGGTCTCTTTCCTACCAGTAGGGTGCTTTAGGAAAGCATCCAGCAAAAATACCTAACTCTTCCTAGTGATCAGAGCAGAAATGTGCAGGAGAGGAGTTGGTTGGTTTGGAGTTGTTAGAAGGGCAGGTAGGGAAATGCTTGTATGTAAGGCAGGCTGAAAGCAGGTTCTCTGTGTCAGGAGTGGAAGACCTTCCTTAGCAACATAGGAGAGGATTGTAAGGGGGCAGGTGTGGGACTGGACACAGCCATACTGCAGATCGGGGGCTTCAGCAATGCAGACTCTCTGTGTGGTCAGCTTATGCTGGAAATCACACTGGAGCAGTGGTGATGTGAGGGTTGTACCCTCTGTGCATTTCCATTATAAATGTATTCTGAGATGGGAATTGAGAAGCACAGAAGACAAATACTGGTAGAAGAGCCTAAGTTACAGGAGCACATTGAGAGCCCAAGGAGGTACTGGTGGAGTCCCCACCCCTGAAGGGACTGAGAAGCTGTGTAGGTGTGGTGCTGAGTGGCGTGGTTTAGTGGTGCCCTGGCAGTGGTCAGGTCAGGTTAATGTTTGGACTCATTGATCTTAAAAGTGTCTTCCAGCCAAAACCAATTCTGATGCAGAATAACCTATGATGGTGATCAAAGCCTGTGTTCGGAAAAATGTGAGGTTTTATTTTTGTCTTGTCATTCCAGACTTCAGACTCATATGACACCCGAAATGTTTCGAACACCACTTCATGAAATTGCTTTGAGCATCAAATTGTTGCGACTTGGAGGAATTGGTCAATTTTTGGCCAAAGCAATAGAACCACCACCTTTGGATGCAGTGATTGAAGCAGAACGCACACTAAGAGGTATTATTTGTCCACAAGACTGTATCTTAACGGAGCTGACTCCAAGTAATTTCCCACATCTAATATTCACTTAGAAACTGCTTCAGTGTCTTGGGTTAGATTGTTTGTGTAGTAGCATGCTGTCTGAAACAGCAAGGTGTTTCCTGGATGCATCATGTGGGTGGCAGTGTCTTTTGCAGCTGAAGAAATACTTAATTCCCAAATGGAGTGTCATTCCTTCAAGAAACTTGAGCCTGCAAACTTAAGGCTTGTTTTGTTCTTTTACCAGTAACTTATGCTGGCTTCCAGCTTCCTGTTTTCCAGCTGTGGCACTTCTGTGTGCAACATAGACTCAGTCCAGTGCCTAAGGCTTTTATAAAACTGCTCTAAATGTACTGACAAAGAGAGGTTAGTAGTTGATTTTATAGTTGCTGCTTTGTACAGTTTGTTGACCTGGTATCTCAGTATTTTGTCAAGTAACTAAGTTTCCAGTTCATGAGTATGGAAGCGTCAGTATTCTCCTAAAACAGGAGAAACTGAGGTGGTGATTAAGCTGTCTCCCTAGTTTCTTCACGGGACTAACTAGAATACGAGTAAAATGAACCAAGGAGGAACCCTAAACTTATACTTCAGATTTAAAGCAGTGATCTGAAACCTCAGCATGCTTTGCAAATGTCACTAAGCAGTTCTTACAATTTGTAAGAATTGAAACAACTATTTGATTGCTGAATTTATGAAAAAATGGTGTGATGAGCCTGCATTGCTTGTATACAGAAAGGAGATGAGAATGAAAAGCAAAGCAAGGGGTATACATTCAAGCTTAACGACTTTCTGATCTAAATGTTCTTAGTGCTTTTCTTACCCTGCAGTTAGGAAATACAAAGCCAGGGGAAAAGGCAAATGTTTTCAGCTTTAACACCACATAAACATTTCTGCATATGCCTCTGTTTCTTAGATGACCTGTGTTGGGTTTTTCTTTGTTTGGTTTTTCTTTTCAGTTTCTATACACTACTAGAATGTTTTTAGGGTGATGAGATGTGCTGCTCCTCACAATATTCTTTAGGCTTTTGAGTTCAATAGGTGCCAAAAAAAAATGGAGTTGATTAATCCTTAATTAGTTCACTTTCCCATTTAACTTTCCCATTTAAAAGCTTTTTTTTTTAAAATTTAAGGCTTTTAGTTACACTGAAGCTCCCCTGAAGTACAGGTGCACTATCTGTTTGTGAACTACAGGTTTGCATTTTTCCTTTATATCGTAAAAGGGTTTTTAAAGATCACAACTTGTAGTGTTCTGCTTTGTCATACAAACTTAAAAATAGTTTTATGAAGTTGAGTTCAGTGGTTATGGCCAAATGGCTAGAAAAGATAAGGAGGCTGATGAGACTCTTCAGTCTGTACAGCTAACAGTCTCTCGTTTGACATTATTATTGACAGCAGTTTGACAGCTCTAAGGATGAGCTCTGGTGAGAATTTGTAGGTAATGGAAGGAGAGAAAGGCAGGCAAAGCCTTGTGGAAGAGAGTTTGTGTTGGCCTCTTTTTGATGAACAGAGCGTTCTGTGATTTGGCAATAGCAATAAAGACTCTACAGTTGGCTGTGAGAGGTCTGCTTTGATTTTTCGTGAGGCAGAAATCAAGTTAGATAAAATACAAGGACTCGAACATATAATATTCTAATAGTTTGTATAGAAGCAAACTAAAAAGAAATGGGAAAAATATGTACATGAGTTAAATAGTAATTTTAATTGTGGAGGAGGTAGTAAAACATCTGTAAATCTAAAGAAAAACTTATTTGACCTCAGACCAATTTTGAAAATCGGATTTGCAATATTGTGAACAACATTAAACTTAAATATGGGTGGAGTTCTGTTTAAACCCAGTTATTAAAATTCTGAATGTTTTTATGTTGTAAGGCTTTCTGGGACCATGTTTGATAATCTGAGATCTTGTTTCAGAGCTTGATGCCCTGGATTCCAATGATGAGCTGACACCTCTTGGAAGAATCCTCGCCAAACTTCCCATAGAGCCTCGTCTTGGCAAGATGATGATAATGGGCTGTATTTTTTAGTAAGTTTAGTAGTCTCAGTGGTCTCTTTCTTGTTTTTCTCAATTCCTGAGCCTCTAGATTTGCACTCTACAAAAGAAAAACGATGCATCTAGATAAGCAATAAATTGAGTTAATTGACTTAATTGCAAGGGACCAGTAGAGGCTGAATACTCAGGCATTAAGAGTGAGACTCTAGATACTTGATTATAGTGGTGAGCTGGAGGTGGGAAAATATGAAATTTTGACACCTAGATAAGAAGGAAGGTAAATTCACACCTTTTGCTTTAGCAGAAATAAGGTTCTTTTATTTGTAATTGTGATGGTGGCTGTAGGGCCCTTTTCACCAGAAGATGATGGTGTGTGGATACAGAAGAGAGGAGGGAAGATAAACAAAGGGCTTGTGAACACTTACTGTTGTAAAAGTACTGGAATTTGAGCTAGTTTAACATCCACTTCCAGGGATGTGTTTCTGTGAAGAACTCTGGTAGATTTATGGCTGGACTTAATGATCTGAAAGGTCTCTACCAACCAAAACAATTCTATGATTCTGTAAGGGCCAACTTACTAAAGTCTCTAATGGAGAAGTTTTTACTAGTATGAACAGCTTGTAGCAGCTGCTGGCAGCAAAACTGTGACTAAACTCAACCCTGATACTTTCTGTGGTTTCTTTCAGTGTGGGAGATGCTGTTTGTACCATCTCTGCAGCCACCTGTTTCCCTGAACCTTTCATCAGTGAAGGCAAACGCCTGGGTTACGTCCATAGGAATTTTGCTGGGAGCAGGTTTTCAGATCATGTTGCTTTGCTCTCCGTCTTCCAAGCCTGGGATGATGCAAGGTATATTGTCTTGGCTCAGAATTTGATGAGAAGTTTTGGGTAACACAGGGTGAGTGGTTCTGTGACCAGACTATGGATGCTCTGAGAACTAGACTGTCATGTCTCCTTTTCTTGAATGAACTTCTAATTTACTCGTTGTTTTGTTGGTTTTTTTTTCAGAATGGGTGGTGAAGAAGCAGAAAAAAGATTTTGTGAACACAAAAGACTCAGCATGGCTACTCTTAGAATGACTTGGGAAGCAAAAGTCCAGCTGAAAGATATACTTATTAATTCTGGCTTCCCTGAAGGTGAGTCTGCTTGGATATAGTAATTTAATGATTGTGTTTTTCATTCTGAGATGAGAAATAAAGAAACAAGGTAATCTGTGCTGAAAACACAGACACAGAGACCTGTAGTGGATTTGCTGTAAAGCTGTTCTGCTTTTATAGCTGCATTCAAATTAGATTTTAGTGCTGTCTCATTCTCTCATAGTTGTTCATACCAGAGAAATTGTGATGGCTTTGCTGCAACATAAGAAAATTCTAGAAGCTGAGTTTAGGGTTGCAGGATTAAAAACCTATTAAGCAATCATCCTTAGAGAATTACCTCCTGGAATTTCTTTCTCCTTCGCTTGTTGCATCTTCCCAACCTCCTTTTCATTAGCCTTAGCAGGGAGTCTGTGTGATCTAAACAGTGTGATATGCACCCTGGGTTTGTGCCACAGAAGGGATGTGCAGTAGTGTAGCATATTATTCAATTTTATAAGGAAAAAAAATTAAGTTCTTAAAATTGAGTAGGTTCTGAATTTGCCAGTATTCCTGGAGCTTGCTCAGTTAAATGGCATGGCTGGCTGGGTTCCGCAGAAGTTCATATCCCCCTCCCTTTCTTTTTTTTGTTTTAAATTCCTTTAATTTTTTCTCCTCATGCTGCTAGGATCATTGCTGCATTTATCTTTATCTTTATTTCTGGGCAAGATGACCTGGAAGCAAGCTACCAGAGACTCTGGGGAGGTTTGTAACAAATAAACTAATGAAAACATCCATTCTGACCTCCCCCAAAAGATCTGTCTCCAAAACAAATGACAGTAAACATGATGTGGTACAGCACATTCTGGGCAAACCCCTCTCCTCTTGTTTTGAAAGAACTTGGAGGAGAAAAATATCTCTTTGTAGTAGTATTTTTCAGCTTTTTGCTCTGCATGAATAAATTGAAAATTGAATGTAGAACTGAAATGCTTGGAGTGCAGAGGTCGTCTGAGAACAGATGCACATCTACCAGTTGATTGAATCAGAAAATACATTGATCCAGGATCCTGAACAGTTCTGCTGTGCTGTCCTACATGACCTGTGGATGCAAGCCAGTCTTCTGTTCTTTGTCAACAGAATGTTTGATGACTCAACCGTTTAACAACACTGGACCAGATAATAATCTGGATGTTGTAATCTCCCTGCTTGCTTTTGGGGTCTACCCCAATGTCTGCTACCACAAGGAGAAGAGGAAAATTCTTACCACTGAGGGGCACAATGCGCTCATCCACAAGTCATCTGTCAACTGCCCTTTCAGCAGCCAGGACATCAAGTATCCATCACCTTTTTTTGTTTTTGGAGAAAAGGTAAAGGGTTTGAGTGTGTGTTCTTTATCGCTTGCTGCCAAGTGGTCTAAGAGGCTCTTTTTGGTAACGAAGCCATAAGAAAAAAAAAACAAAAACAACAAAAACCAAATAAGCTACACTGTGCAAGATTCAGCTTGGTTTTGGGTAGGGTTGGTTTATTGGTTTGTTTTATTTTGTTTTCCCAGAAAGTGAACCTTAAGTGATCATGTTGTCACTCAGCTTTTCAGTAACTTCCAGACAGACAAATTTAATAGAATTAGAGCTGCATAGAAAGTTCCTGTGAGTTTTGTGAAAACAGCCAGGTCATAGAGAAAGATCCAAATTATTGTCTTCTGTTCAGGTTGCTTTAGCAGCTCTTCAATACTAATTAGGCACTAGAGATTTTTTGCCCTCATCAATTCTGGTACTTATGAATCCAGAGGGAAAACAGGGTGGCATGCTCCCTCTCTGGCATGTAGGTAGTTTATCTCCCGAGGACAACTCCCATTTCCTAAGCATGTCATAAAAACCCTCAGATGCTTTCCTCAGGGTCCCCAGGATGTCTTCCTCATCACATTAATTTTGTGTACATCCCATTAATTTTGTGTGCTTGGCACATACTGCACATGTACATTGAAATCCCTGTGTGCTCTCACATGCTTCAGTGACGGCCATCATGAATGCCACTGCTTCTGCCTGCCCTTTGTTCAAGGAGCAAATGAAGGTGATGCATTTGTGTAGGATGTAGCTGGGAGATGGTCCTCAGGCTGACAGCCTGTGCTTGTGCTGCCTGTGCACAGTTAGCCCAGCCCAGTGGTGGGGAGGCCCTGAAGAGCTCTGTTGCTTGTTGTTGAAACCAGCTCTGCACAACAGTGGTGTTCCTTCTGGCTGGGAAGGGCTGTAAAGATGTTTCTGACAATAAAGATTGCATTAGCAAAGCCTCTCTCTGTAAGGAAAGCTTCTTAAGACCTTACAGCAGAGGTGATGCTGTAGGGGTTTCTTTTTTGTCATGTTGTCTACACTGGTTAGTTCAGAACTGCAGTTTGTTTATGCTCATTGTTATATCCTCAGTCCTTTTTGCTGACATGCAGCTTGTTTTAGTAATGGCAGATGGACTTGTTTGGTAATAAATAGAATTTTGGCCTTTTAAGCGCTGGTTGAGGACTTGATTTCACACTCTGGATTTCCTCATCCATAGTGCAGAGCTGTGGTGAGGTTTTGCCTCTTCTTTGGTCTTTATGACAGGATCCCAAGTGGGTCAGACCTTTGATCTGGCTCAGTCACCTCTGTAAAGTGAGCTCCCCTGAAAACATGAAAGCTTCTGAACTAAAAAAGCTGTGGTTTATTCAACCAAATACCCAGGGGAAACGAAGAGTGGCTAAGACAGCACCTGGGTGAGACTGGAGTGAAGGAAGGCTTTGGATGCTGCTCTCTCCCTACCCATTATTTACCTGTTAAGAAATAAGTTTTCTTTCTGAGGTCTGGTTGCTGTTTCCTGCTGCATTTGACAGTCTTCCCCTGACCTGCAAGTTCCCTGCTCCTTGTGCTGGCCATTTTTCTGCCACAATTTCTGTTCTGGAAGTTTCTCTCTTTTGAGCATGTGTGGTGACTTCCAGGCAGGAGCAAATCTTGTTCCTGAGGACAAACAAGTACAACAGAGTCTGCCCATCACACTCCAGTGTGAAAGGAAGGAGGGAGAGAGGCAGCTGTCAGGGTGGGAGGCTGAAATCCCAAGCACTGCTCTTCAGTTCCTCTTTAAAATGCAGGGCTGTGGCCTGTGTAGTCCACGCTGTTATCTCTGGCTTGGGTCAGACAGCTTGATAGTGTCCAAGTGCTCACTTCAAGTACAAGCTTAAGGTCTTGTTTCTATAAAATGACAAAGCAGGCTGGTTGCATGGATGTGTGTAGGACCCTGCTAAAGGAGCAACGTGAAGTTTTCATCACAGCCCCAGCAATGCAGAAGGTGGGAAGATAATTCAGCTACGCCTTCATCATTTTTAGGCTGGCAAAGCATGAGATGGCTCTTGCAAAATGCCAGCTACAGAACTGCGGATGTGCAGTCATGGAAAAATTAATACTTTAGAATGAGAGGTAGTTTGGGGTGTTGATTTTGCATCAGCCAGTACTGAATCCCTGTAAACATCTGCCCAGCACTCAATTTGCTATGTGCATGTGCTCTTGTAATTTCCTAACATTATATTTAGGGTTTTGTGTGATCTTTTTGTTTTTACAAAGTCCTGTGGTTTCAGTGGTGTAGGGGAGGAAGACGTAGAGATCTGTTTTCCATTTCAAGAGTTGTATTCCTTTTCTACCTGCAGATCCGAACACGAGCCATCTCTGCCAAAACCATGACCTTGGTGAGCCCGCTGCAGCTGCTTCTCTTTGCCTCCAAGAAGGTCCTGTCAGATGGGGAGCTCATTGTGGTGGATGACTGGTACGGACCTCCTTGGGGCTTGCAATATCCAGGCCTGTGAAAGAGCACAGACTCAGGGGGAGCGGCTTCTACCACAGGCATGAATCTCTGTAGGATAGGAACCTGGAGCAGGCCACGCACTACAGGCTAATTGTGAGGGCATTCCCTTCGTTTCCTGTGAGGAAGGGAGGGGTTTTCACTGACAGCACTGGTTTTGTGCAGATTATCTGCTTAAATTGAAAACATGATACCAGGCAGGTTCCATAAAAACTGCTGTTTTTTTCCTTTTTAACTGGAACATGAATGAGAGGCACTGTTATTTTGGACCTCCTCTTCAGACAGAAGCTGAGGAAACCTTGTTTTTAAGTCTTGGAGACGCAGCTTGAGGAGAAAAATGCTGATGGTTTGTTGGTTGCCGCTGGCAGCATACATTTTATGACCATGAACAAATACCATCTGGATGTCTGGGTTTTTTTCCCCCCCAGTCAGTAAAATGGAAGTTTAGAATTGCTTAAGCTTAACTCTCTAATAGTTTTGAGGGTGGCCTGGAGGTTTCAAAATCTTGAGGAGCCTCATGGTTTCAGTTTATATTTTGTATCTTTCTGTTTTGACACTAGAGGTTATGGATTGGTGTTACCTGAGTGTGTTTAAGTATCAAGAGCAAGCTTAGAAGGAAAATTATGTTTTAACAATGTCAAATTTTAGGGATCTTGCAAATTCGCCACGTGAATTTCACGCCCCATCACTGACAAATTAGAATTTCAAAGCTGATAATACAGATTTCTGGCTCGGTACGTGCAGCACGCAGTGAAAACCACTCTGCAGCCCATCTTCTGTAACAGGCTCTCTCCCAGGAGCGGTGCTCCATCTAACGCGCTGCTTGGTGCCGTAGGATCAAGCTGAGGATGCCGCACGGCGCGGCCGCCTGCGTCACTGCGCTGCGCGCGGCCGTGGAGGCTCTGGTGGTGGAGGTGACCAAAGACCCGCAGGTCATTCGGCAGCTGGACCCCGCCAACGAGCGCATGCTGAACGTCATCCGGCAGCTCTCCCGGCCCTCGGCCGCGGGCATCAGCCTCATGGCTGCCAACGCAAGGTGAGCTCGGCTCCCCGGGCTGGCGCGGGCCGAGCAGCGCTTGCCACCTCTGCCCCGGGGACACCGAGAACCTGAACAGCACAGGTCAGAGCTCTCGGCTCCTCTGCCCCCTGCCTGCAGAAGCCCAGAGCAGAAATCACCAGGAGGTGATTTGTCTCACATGGACAGGAGCTTCAGGCTTTTGTTCCAAAGTCAAGAACCCGAGTGTGTGCAAAATTGTCCCGTTCAAAGCCTGATGTAGGTAGATCACTGCCTGTTTCCACAGGAAGGGCAAATGGCTCTCGGGGATAAAATCTGTCATCACCGCTTCCAAAACACAGTGACTTTTAAAGAAAAGATAACCAAAATTTATTCTGGGGAAACTTCATCATCTCCATGTCTGGAAATAACTATTTGGCTGTGCTTGCACCCCTCCCATTGCCCCTTGTTTTCAGGTCTTGCTTCTGAAGCAAACTAAACTGGAAACACGTGTGAGCTGTTAGTAACTTAGGGAACAAAGAGCGGCTCCATTGTACAGCTCAGTGTTTTGTGAGGAGCAAAGTAAAGCCCACTGTGCTGGCACAAACAAGAACAGGGCTCCCTATGCATTTGTGTGAGCTGGGGAACTGGGATTGAGGGGAAAACTTTCTACCCCAGGTGTAGACCTGGCTGAAATTTAGAGGAGGGCGTGCTTATGTGGCTTGGATGGCATTACCATCTGTGCTGTACTGAAGTGGAAAAGGTGCAAAAATGCAACTGTCACTCATGGAATCCCAGCATGGTGGGGGTTAGAAGGGACCTCTGGGGATCATCTATTCCACCACCACTGCTACAGCAAGGTCATGCAGAGCAGGTTGTCCAGGATCATGTCCAGGCAGGTTTGGAATCTCTCCAGAGAAGGAGACTTCACAACCTCTCTGGGCAGCCTGTTACAGGGCTCTGGCGCCCTCACAGGAAGGAATTTTTTCCTCACATTCAGATGGAACCTCCTGGGTTCTGGTTTGTGCACGTTGCCCCTTGTCCTGTCACTGGGCACCACTGAGAAGAGTCTGGTCCCATCATATTGACCCCCACCCTTTAGATATTGAGAAGCATCGAGAAGTTCCCCTCTCAGACTTCTCTACTCCAGGCAAAGAGCCCCAGGGCTCTCAGCCCTTCAAACATCTATTCAATCAAGTGTCATATTCTATTAACACAAAATAGAGGTGTTGTAGCTGAGCATCATGCCAGTTGATGATTTCTGGAATATTTTTAAACTGGAATCTGTAAGATCCCATTAAATCTGTGATGTTTCTCTTTGCCAGGTTTGGTGATGGACCTCGTCCCCCCAAAATGCCTCGCTACGACAATGGAGGTGGCTTCAGAGGCTGGGGAGGTTCCCCGCACGGCTCTGGCTACAGAGGCAGAGGCTACGGTGGCTACGGCTACTCTGGCAGGTACTCAGGAGGAGGATACCAGGGTAGCCCAGGGGGAGGCTATCGAGGAGCAGGCTATCGAGGAGCAGGCGGTGGCTACAGAGGAGGCTGTGGGGGTCCGGGCAGGGGCGGCTGGTAGTGATGGGAACCCACAGAAGCACGTTTCTCCCCAAATCCATTTCTTGCTGTTAGCACTCTGCCATTTCAGTTCCTTAGTACAAATACAGCTCTGTAATATATCGAGCCCTTAGGGAATTGACTGTAAGTTGTATGATTTTATTCTTAATAAAGGGTTTGTTTTAAAAGACTTATATGCTACATGTTTAATTTTGTATTTGGATTTGGCTTTAGTTTTTGAAGCCATCTGTTGTTAGTTTTGGTTGTCAGAAGTATAAGGCATTCTGAGGAAACCTATTCAGTGTCTAAAACCATCCTCTGCCAAACAGATTTCAAACTATGGAACTTGGACTCCATGGGGACTTTTCTTTGCTGTCTAATAACCTGTGCAAACAGGCCTGGCTGCAGTGGTTCCCTGTCCGTGCCAGGCAGTGCTCGGTTCCTCTGCAGCCAGCCCTGGCCTGCTGCACGCCACGTCACAGCTCCAGCACAGCAGCTGAGGTGCTCTTCTTCTGGTCCAGATGACATGAGGACATGGGTGGCCTTTTTTGAGAATGATGTGATGCTGTTTGTCTCTGCAGAATCTGAAGCGGTCTCAGAAGCAGGAACTGTTCCCTTTACCTGAGGCAGTGATCGTTTCTTAGAATCACAGAAACATTTTGCTTGGAAGAGACCTTTTAAGATCACTGAGTCCAGCCATTAACCGAGCACTGCCAGGGCACCACTAAACCGTGTCCCTCAGCACCGCATCTACATGGCTTCAAAACCCTTCCAGGGATTGGGACTCTACCACTGCCCTGGGTAGCCAGGCCTTGACAGCCCTTTTGGGGAAGACATTTTTCCTCATGTCCAACCTAAACCTCCCCTGGTGCAACTTGAGGCTGTTTCCTCTTGTCCTATGACTTGTTCCTTGGGAGAAGAGACTGACCCCACCTTGCTTCAACCTCCTTTTAGCAAGCAGTTGAGAGCAAGAAGGTCTCCCCTGAGCCTCCTTTTCTCCAGACTAAACTATCCCAGGTACCTCAGCTGCTCTTCATAAGGCTTCTGCTCTAGACCTTTCACCAGCTATGTTGCCTTTGTTCAGACATGCTCCAGCCCCTCAATGTCCTTCTTGGAGTGAGGGGCCCAAAAGTGAACCCAGTATTTGCAATATTTAGCTGCTCCAAAATAGTTGCACTTCGTTCTTTCAAATATATATGAAAGTGATTATTTAATGAGAATTTATTGAAGTTACAGCCTGTGGATTCCAGACATTGGGAACTCAGCTGTCTGCCTGGTGTTTGCAGCAGGGTGTTGACACAGAAGGGATGAAGAGCCCTCCAGCAAGGTGTTTCCTCCGTACCTCCCAGACTAGCCCTGGGAAGTGATCTGGAGCAGGGGTGGGTGACACGAGGGTACTCACAGGTACAGATTGCTCTTGGGGGGGTTTCTACAGTCAGGCCGTGCTGTGCAGGAACACCTGTGTGACCAAGATGAGGGAAGTGCTCAGTTTACAAAAGATGTGTCCATATGAATGCTTTCAGGGGTTTTTTTGGCCAAAACTCCCTTACCTCCCTCACAGCATGTCCACAAAACCAGCTGTGGATGTGGGCAGCAGCAGGCAGGTTCTGCCCCTAGCACACACTTCTGCAGCAGCAGAGGATGACGTCTGTGGGCACAGCTCAGTACGAGTCCTGTTAAGTTACCAAGCCTGGTGAGATTCACCTCCCCACTAATCCAACTGGAACACTTATTCAGAACCAATAATTAGTTGTGCTTGATGGAATGTGGGAGGTGCTGGTGTCTGAGTTGAAGTTTTTGTATTTCTAATGAAGAGTTCTTAAAAATTAGGTGAGGGTGAAGCACTGTTTCTTTAATTGGACTGGTAAAAGCCAAATGCCACATGGAGCTCAGATATTCAGCTATGAATTATGGAGCCATCTTTGATCTCATCAAGTGTATCAAGCTATTGATCTCCAAACTTAAATCTGGGATTGATTTGGAGTGTGTGTCATCTTCTGCACGGTCCGATGCAGAGAACTCCACAGGCCTTTCTGCTGATGCTGACTTTTCTGTGGATTGAAGGATGGTCACTCCATGCCACCGTTACTGAAAACGTGATTATTTTTCTTCTCCAGGAACAACCTGTTAGGGTATCAGAAGGGATGGACATTGAAGGAAGTGCCAGGATACCAGGGATTATCAACTGTGTGTACAATATTCTATCATACTGGCTAAAAATGGTTTTACTGGGGGTAATTTGTTAAGTGCTAGCTAAAGAAATTCCTTTTTTAGATTAAAGTTGATGTTTCTCAGGTGTCTTTATAAAAATTATTCTGATCTGTAATCATAAAATTATCTACTATTACTGGAGAAAGACCATAAAATGTTACCTTAACATTAATGCCACCCTGCCTGTGGTGTGAGGTCTCACTGAGTCTGCTACTATTGGTACTGCAATGGTTGGACTTAATCTTAAAGGTCTCTTCCAGCCGAAATGATTCTATTGCAGTGATGAATTTTGTAGCTCTCTAAGGTGACTGTGTTTCTTGGGTACAGCTCAATACCAGAGCTCTGCTCATTAACCAAACGCTCGTATCTAATTCTGTGTTGTTTCTAAGAACTGTAAAAAAAATCAAAGGGCACTTAAGGGTGGAGCCAGGCGTAGTAACATATGAAATTGTGTAGATCACACGCCTGCGTGGGAAGTTGCTGCTGGGATGGAGCTGGCAACGACAGCCAGTCCTGAGGGCTGCAGGTTGTGGTGGTAGAAGGTGCCATGGACTAGTCAGCATCTACAAATTAGAGCTTAGCTGTTTTTATTGACATGCTGGTGTTTCACAGATGAAGGCGTTTTGAGCATGAAAATACTGCTTAACAGTCTTCAGTCTGGTTGTTAATACCTAATCCATCAGGACCAGTGAAGTGGGCAGGCAGTAATCCTCGCCTACACTTCCCGTGCCAGAAATGAATAGTGCAGTCTAAACAAGGAGTGACGTGCTAATGAGGAGCTTAAACAAAACTGAAAATTAACCTGAAATGACATGTACGTTTTCACAGTAAAAACTGAGCTTGCCCTGAGTTGACTGTGTCGGTAAGTTGATCTGTGCTTGGTTTCAAAAAGCCACCTTGTCAGAGCGCTCCCGTCTCTTGTACAACAAATTGAATGATCTGAAATTCAAGAAGATAGTGCCTGAGTTCCAGTAATCTCTGCCTGGGATGGTCACAGCTGCCAGATTCGGCAGCCATGACACCACTGACCGCTCTCCGCTGTACCGACGGGAGCTGCACGAGGTTTGTGTCCTGGGCTTCCGACGCCACAGAGCTCGCCGGAGGGGGTCTGGGAACAGCCATGGGCTCTTCTGCTTTCCTGGGTCCGAGCGGAAAAGGAGAAGGGCCAAAGTAACATTGACAAGAGTGTCAAAACCAGAATACGAAGGATAACAGTTGGCTACATGAATTTTTATGTTCTTTGTTCACATAAATATTTAAAGGACCTGCCTGCTTCAGAGCTGCCTTTACTGCTTAAATTTATGCTGGTTTAAAAGACACATTTTTAATATATATATGTGTATATATATAAGTTTTATGAAACTGATTTTTCACTGATTTCCGGCTATACAGGATACCTGTTGCACAGGATTTTTTTCTCTAGGTAGTAGCTGACAAATTATACTCTGCTTTTTATTTTCATGCTGGAAGTTTTTAATCCTGCTAAAAGCTCTGGTAAATGCACTCTTCCCTACCATTGGCTAAGAACCATTAATCAGGACCCCTTCTGAGCTACAGTTCATAAAGACAGAGGTAGATTATAAGACAACACAACACTAAGTTACAATACCTAAGTCTTTAGTTAACAGGGATAAGTCTGCAGCCTCGTATATTCCTGGGAAAACAACCACGTGGCCTCCACTGTACCAACTATCTAAAGCCACGTTCAAATTATCCTGCTGCTGAAACAGAGCAGCCACTGAAAAATCTGTCACACATACAAGACAGAGGCAGTGCTGCTTCCTACGTTTGAGCAAACCGGAAAAAAAGAACAAAGTAAAATTTTGAATTTAAAAGCAATTTTAAAGTCTTCTGCCCTGTTCTGTTTCCTGCAGTTAGCTGCTTTTGCAAAGAGCTTTTTAGATACTAGGACTGTGTTTTGGAATTCCAGGTTTTCCTCCCACGCTGCCATCTGCAAAGAGACATTCAGAAAGATTATATGGGAAAACACATAAAGAACTGCTTTTTTTTTCCTGGTTACTGTTCTCATGCACATCTAAGCTCCTGACTTTCAGTCTGTGCCGGGTGTGTAATTCCCCACTCTTCCTCTCACCTTCTACTAAACGATTTAGTGTAGTCAACTGGGTTTTTTTGGGGGGCGGAGGGGCATAGGAGTTTTCTCAACTGCATCAGTACACTTTCCAAAGAATGAAATTGCAAGTGAAAGAAAATTCTTAGCTGTGGTTAGCAGAAGGAAGAGCAACAGATTTGGTTGTGTAGCTCTCTGCCAATTTATGGTAAAGCACCTTAAAAGGTAATGCCACTTTCACCTGCTTGCCCACTTTCACACTGCACTATGGATGATTCCAGCGTGATAACCACGTCAGTTGGTTATTCCTTTTGTGCCCAGCTGCTCAGACCGCTTGCTGGCCACATGCACATCCTCAAAATAAACTTCAGCTTTGAGAAATGTCAAGGCTTTGCGCTCTGACTCATGTTTGAAAACAAGCACTGAAGTCTAAACATGGCTCTTCCAGCATAGCCACCTTGTATTACACTGGTTTGGCAAGTTAATATAGATGGGGCCAAGACTGCTTTCGTGGAGGTCACGCAGCCATGATCACCATTTCATTTATTGTGGTTTTAGTTCTATGCTTTCGTACACAGGAACTCTGCTTCGTTCCATGCACTGATAAGTGACATTCATGAAGATGCTTTCTACATCTGTTTTTGACTCGTCCTCTGCAGGCCTGATCAATTCTGGGATTTGATGGCAAAAAAAAGGATTTAGGAATTCAGGATGATCCAAACTCTGCATGGTGGGAACTGTATAAATGTGGCTTTCCAGATGCTCTCAGAGCAGAAAACTCCTCTGAGGAACTCTCAGTGATGTAATATTTTCCAAGGCACCATTATAAACTTTAATTTTTTAAATAATCTTTGAGTGACTCAGAAACCTGGCACTGTCCAAAGTATGAGCTTTGCTGTATAATACAACCATCTGTTGTGGACTTTGACTTCAGGAGTTCTCCTAATCCAGTTGAAGGTGAATTTAAGGAACTGAGAGAATCCATAAGTAACAGGTTCTGATCAGGGCTTAAAAGGCTCCGGACAACCAAAGAACATGTATTTAAAAGTTAGGATTAAAACATGGTATGTTACCTAATACAAGGGCAAATTATGGTAAAATTTTAAAAAATCTTTATTATCTTGTGCCAGGTACTAATTAGAGCATTTTGGTGGTGAGTACTTCTGGTACATAATCACTCAAATCAGAATTGAGGAATTTATATGCTCATTTACATGAGGAAAGATCTTTTTCTTCCTGACTCCTTGTCAGATTTCCCATGTAGTTCCAGGCAGAAGATTTAATCATTTCACATTAATTGAACACTCTTTATGTTCTGTGTGCAGAGTGCAAGGCACCTGCATGTTAGCCTGCAGATACGCAGGCAATGAAAAGTGCAATCTCAAAAACTGCTGGAAAACAAGCCTCAGACTATTCTTCCCCCCTCCCCCCCGAGTGATTTTTACAGTTACCGAAGCCCTCTGCCTACTGGAAGCAGTGGGGTAATACATTCATTAGATTACATACTGAACCAATGTACTTCCACCTGAAGACTGTTAAGAGGTCATTCTGGAAACATTAAATACACATAGTATTGATTTAATGTAAATGTTTTTAGTAAAATGGATTAAATGAGGATGGTAATAAATGAGTTGTGCATTCAGTGGATACCACTCAGGCTCTGTGTTAAAGAAAGCAGACAGCCAGCTGAAAAACCACAATTCTTTTATGGACCCCAGAACCAATAAAGCGCAGTTTGACGTGGAGCTGACTTGAAAGTGTGCGAGTTCTTGGTGTGTAGTTATCTGCCTGTTTGCAGTATTCAGACTCCTCAAAGATTACCTGTGCAGCTCAGCCCTTGAGCCAGTTTTACCAATTCTGACGTGAATTTCAGAAACGCACACGGAGGCAAGCGGTAGGGTGGTAACACCAGGGGTGGCTGCCTCAGGAGGAGGCTCAGAAGCCACATGTGGCCATGGCTGACTTCTGCCTTGTGTCAGGGCAGCTGCACAGGCACCACGTTTTAGCTTCTAAATGATTTTAAAATCTTAGCCTCACATAGCATAGCCTACAGAGTGTGTGAATCTACACACACACGCTCTCTTGAGATGCAGTATAGATCTGCAGCTGCTGTTTTGTTAACACCAAACCTTAGGCAGGACAGGGCTGCCAGAGATTTACATCTTACCCGGTCGTTGGCCTTGCAGGAAAGGGCAACACCAGGTGTTTAATGCCATTGCAAGTGTTAGAAGCATCAAACACAAGAACAAAACATACCAAGTTTGTAATTGACACCTACGGCAGTTGTTAAAGTCATTTTTTAAAGAAAACCAGCATCAAACATACCTTAGAATAGTTAATTTTAATTTTGTTTCTTTCTATTCTTTCTCCTAAATTTGCAGGCAGATAATAACCGGAAGGGTTACTGGAGATGTAGGTCCTCTATATCTTCTGCAGTTCAGAGAGTCTTCAGCTCACTTCCATTGTTCACCAACTTCTCCAGCTGCCAGTTCTTCTTAAACATTACTTTGATAATGAATTAATTCCAAACACAAGATTTCATATGTTTCTAGATTTTTTTTTTTTTCAGAATGGTGACCCACTGCAGCACAAGTGCTTCCTCAACCAGAACTGACCACTTCTCATAGCTCTCATCATCATCCCAGCCCCTGCAAATGATGTCACTGAGGAATGTAAAGGATATCTTCCTGTTACGGTATGTAAGGGCATACAGCACCAAGAGAGAGCAGGACAGGGTTGCCTTTTTAACTCACAGAAGTTTACAAATAGTTTTCCTAATATGGAAAGACTGCCAAAAAACAGAATTAGATGAGGTAAAATTCTGACATAACTATCAGTTATGAGGGGGAAGGGGAAAAGCAGGAAGCACTGCAGGACAATAAAACTTACTTACCTGTTCTTCCTCAGAATATCATCAGTAGCATACAAAATAAGCATAACTTTCTTAAAGACAAGAATTTGAGTTCAGTAGCATTATCTGATGTTTCAAGGCATCTCCTGAACACATCCCTGCAGGGACATAAGGCTGAAAGAAATGAGAACATATAAATATATTGTGAAAACAACTCTTGAAGGAGAAGGAAAGAGCTACTAAACTTGTGATATGAAAACTAATCACAAAAATGGCAACAGCTTGGTTCTGCTTTTAGGAGAAGCCAAATTAGAAGATTTCTAGTAGACGCCTGACTGGGAAACATTAGATTTTTAGATATTTTTAAGCTCTTGGAATGCCCCCATGTTTATAAACAAACAAAGCCCAAAAGCCCTAGACCTTGGAGTGATTTATGCAGGAAAGGCAGAATGTGTATTTTAAGGCAAAGGTTTTCAAGCATTATAAGGTCTTGAGACCCACCTCATTTGAATGACTTGTCTCAAACTAGATAGAACAAACCCAAACTAATCCACTAAGTTTTGCTAAATCTCTAGTTTGTAACCTGAATCTCAAAGAGCCAGGGGAGAGCTCTGAACTGCTTGCTCACATGCATACCATACACACACATCCAAACCACTTGGATCAGTTGGGACAACAGATGAGCAGTAGCACTGGTGTTTACTGTGTGACCTTTTACAGCTGCCATAAAACAGATCGTCCTCTTCCCTTAGGGCTAATGCAGACATTTGGTTTGGCCAGTGGAGCTGGCAGGCTGCTCGTGGGACTAGCCAGAGGCTCAGCAATGCCTCTGGAACGGAGCTTGGCTTTGCTTACTGTTGGGGCAAGGCAGCAGTCTGCCACACGAGAAAAGAGAGAAGGGAGGTTAAAAAATTACCACATCTTTGTCTGTAGAGGCCAGATGCACTTCTGTTGGCCCAACAGAAGCCGTGTGGCTTTGCTGTGTTGGTAAAAAACGAGGTGAGCAAAGGTGATGAAATAACAAATGGGTTAAGCCACGCTGACCAAAATGGACAGACCAAAAATAGGCACCAGGGGATCAGCATCTTCATCCTGCACCAAACCTTCAGGCAGTGGAGAGAAAAAGTGCCTGTCAAAGAGCTCACTAAGGAACTTCCAACTTTTCCAGCCATGGAGAGGCACTGGAAAGACTTGGGAGCACCTCTGATGAGACAGCACAGAAGCTTGCTTCCAGAGAGCTGCTCCTGTTTTTCATAGGGGCACCTGTATTCATGTGATTACAGTGGTAAGGAATAACAAATCTTCTTTCATTGGCCTCCCAGTATCTGAAGTGGGTCTACAAGAAAGCTGGGGAGAGACTTTTGACAAGGGCTTGCAGTGATAGGATGAGGGATAATGGCTTAGAACTGGAAGAGGGTAGATTTCGATTAGATGTGAGAAAGAAGCTCTTTCACTATGACAGTGGTGAAACTGGCCCAGGTTGCCCAGGGAAGCTGTGGATGCTCCATCATGGGAGTTGCTCAAGACCAGGCTGGCTGGGGCCTTGTGCAACCTGGTCTAGTTGGGGGTGTCCCTGCCCATGGCAGGGGGTTGGAACTAGATGATCTTTAAGGTCCCTTCCAACCCAAACTCTTCTATGATTCTATGATCTATGGGAGGATGTTAGGTAGACATTGGTGCAACACACATTGATCTTCGCGTTATGTAAATTAGGGTAAATCATGCAGAAAGATGCTCCTCTGCATATGCTAAGGGCTGCTAAAAAAAGGATCACCGTCATCATCAGACAGTGGGAAAATCAGTGCAGAACTCCGGCTTAAGCATTATATTTTTTTCCCAATATTCACAGTAAACAGCCCCCGAAAGAGCAACTACCATCTTAATAACACTGATGAGACTGATAAAGCTGACAGAAGCAATCTTGTGCAGGATGAGAAGCAAACAATCCCTGTAGTGTTTGTTTGGAAGCAAATCCTGCGCGCTCACTCTTGGCAATAACACGATAATCTTTTAACATCCTGAAGACTGTTTACTTTTAATACTATTAACAAGAAAAGCTTCAACAGATATGGAACCTGCCATGCAAATGACCGTTGCCATTCTCTGCTGAGAGCCACACATTCACTAGGTTCTTCTAATTGTGTGCTTGTGTGGCCCTCAACATCTCTGCTCTTAAAGGCTTCTGCCATTTTTGGACTAGACTACAATATATAAACCGATAGAAACAAAGACAAACTATTTGGAGCAAAGTCTGCTTATGATTTACTGGCTGTGATTTGAAAATCTTTATTCTAAGGGTGAGGCACCAAAACCAAATCCAAACAAATAACCAGCTAAATGTGGAAGTTTTTTCATGTTGGCAGACTCTCGAGAACTTCGGATTAAGATTTCTTTTTTCTTTTCTCACTCAGGACAAAGTCCAAGGCTGAATTTGTCAAACCTCAGGAAGAGTTTTGTTGTTTAGTGTTCCAAACAGCATTTGCACAACAATGTTTTCAAAAATTAGAGTCTTAAATTTTTTTCTAATGAAAAATCTCTGGGATTCAATCTGATTGCTTTGAAGCGTCACTTTAAATTTATCACTGGGAACAAAGTGTTGCAACAACCTTATCTCCCCAAGTGCTTCTCAATCACAAGGCTCATCAGGATCCATACCAATGTTGCCTACTTAACATTTTTGACCAAAGTGATGTTTTAAAGTGTCCTGTCAGCTCTCAATATAAATTGCTAGGGCCTTAAACATGCTGTGCACCAAGAGCAGCAAAGCAAGGAGGCACGACGCCTCTGGAAGTAACACAAAAAAGGTGGGAGGAGGACACACGGCTTGACCACAGAGACCAAGTACAGAGATGCCTGCAGAGCCCAGGATGGGGCAACTGGAAGCTGGCAAACGTTTCTACAGAAGGTCAACTCATCCAGACAAGGGTCCCACCAATGTGACGTGTATTTATGTCAATACATGTTCAGCCTTATGGCATTTTAGATACAAGTTTTTCATGTGATTCTTCTTATACCACCACCAAAGCCAAGTAGACTTTAAAGTATTTCAGCTACAGAAGCAGCTTCTCAGTTAATGTTGTATCATGGCAAATATGGCAAAACAGTGCAAAAAGCTAAATACCTCACAGCTTCCAGTGCCTGAGCAATTCCAGTCCAGCATCACCCAGTACCTCTCCAGGCCAGACCTCCAGCAATGTTACACAAAGCTCCAATTCTTCCAGAACATTATCAACCACCTCTCTTGGTATATTTTCAAAGTGAATGGAAAATGGTTCAGCAAAAGATATGGAGGCTTTGCACGGACATGATGAACTCTGAGGCAGTTTGCAAGTAACCTAATTTAGACAAAAGGCTACATATGTCAGTACCTCTTTACATTAGCATCACCAGACACACAAAGAACTAGAGAGACATAGGTAGCTGTATAATCTGGGGATTCAACTCACAAAGCCACTTAAATAAACGGTCTATAATATTAAACTAAAAATCACAGAACAGCATCTTATCCCCCTGTGATTCTTTCCAGGCAGAATATTTTTGAGTCTTTGTGCAATATACACCAAAAATAATGGTTACATCAGGGAATGACAGAAACCAACATCTACAAGTGAGGAACAGAGGCATATTTAAGCTGTCCCAACTGCTGGTTTCTGCATTTACATGTTAAAGGATGGTTTCTGTCCTCATTGCCTATGACTCATTTGTTGAAAGCTGTCTAAACAATGCAAGCAGCTTACTGAGCTTTCCCACACTATATAACTTATTTTAAGTTGCTTCCAGCTTCAATGGAGCCTCCATTTTCAGACTGAAACTTTCCAACTTCAGCCTCAGTAAAGGTGACCTTCAAACTCTGAGTGAAGGCCCTCCAAAAGACACCAATGGCGAAGGGGTTACTGCAAACTTAAATACAGATTCAGGTCTGGTTTGTTTTGTTCCTGATAAATTATCTTTGTCAGGAAAGCAAGTTTAGTAAAACCAGATCTGCACAGCTGGCCATGTAGAAAGCTGTCTCTGGGGAGGAATTAAAAATCACTGTAAATAAATAAGTGAACAAAAAGATGTGAACACATGGTGGCTGCAAAGACATGTGTGTATAAAACCATTTATATTATTTCTGCATATGCTAATGGAAAGATTACTTCTAAAATGTACCCAATTCTCACATCCAGCATTTTTACAGTGTTAAAAATCTGGAGAGAGTTCAAAGAGATACAAAGTATCCAAGGCCAAAAATAGGTCTAACGAAAAGACTTCAGCCTAGTTCACTTATCCAAGAGAAGGCTGGGAACTTCATCGTGAGCTGAAATTGTTTACATAACAGAAGTCTTAAAAGAGAACATTTATTGTCTTTCTAAGAAAAAAAAAGTCTCTAATCCCAGCACACTGTGCCTAGTAATGCTCATTTTAACCCACTGAAAGAGAACTTCAGACACTGAGAGAGACCTTTGGTGAAATACTGTCTGTTAAATATGTTAAATATGCTATACAGGTCATTAGCCTACTGATTTTAAGCTTTTCTGGATTGTCAGGATACAGATCATCATGGATGGCATCAAGGATACATGAGATAGGTAGCCAGAGAAGTTATCTCAGCAGGTATTCCAACAGAAAGTCTAGTTCTGGATTGATGACAAAACGCTCTGTTTAGTCTTGCAGATCCCAAGACAGTTGTTTTCTTTCATCTTCAGTTTTTCCAAAAGGTGTTTGTCCGTTGCACCACAGGCACTCTCTGCCTATAGGCTGTGTGTCTTCTCCTGCTCTGCTGTGGTATTGCCCAGGTGGTATCTCACTATTTCCACAGTCATACAAGGGCAGGTTCTGTTTCTCGATGTCCCCAGGACTGCTCATACTTAACGGGGGTGCTTTTTCTGTGCTATTCCTGGCAATCTTTCTTCAAACCAGCCTTTACTGGAGATTTCTGGCTCCTCAAGCTCCAGGAAATGTGAAAATTCAGGATGTCGTGGGGTACAGCTACAGAAACCGTAATACGCTTGGAAGAGTTTTCTACACTGTGCTGTAGCTGGAAAGAGCATTACAGTTCAGGCTGGGGCAACAACAAAATAGGACTACTGGCTATCTGACCTTGTTGTGAAGACTGGAAATGATTCTCTCCAGTTCCAGAGAGCACAAGGGTAGTAAGCACAGCACTGTCTTCAGTCCAGCCTACCTATTGGATCACTTTTTTTTTCCTTTTCAGAGTTGCTGTAACCTACAACACATGCTGAGTTTTCATACTCAAGACATTCAGCTGAACAATATCAGCTGGTGGCAGCACGTTTCATCAAGTGTTTTCTCACAACCCTAGCAAAATTGTTGTGTAATGTCTCAGGATAAATCTGTCATACAAATTAGTTTAGAGAGAACTGGCGTTGATGAGTCCCTAAATGCCCAAAATATATAGCAAAGAAATATAGTTAATGGTAAGTTAATGACCCAACAGTGAATATTGGATGCTTTTCTCCAGTGCCTTTCCAGCCACGTTGGAGAGCAGGAGATGTCCCTATCGAGACCAAGTGCAAGCACTTCTTGCTTGGTGCCACCCAGTCTGCTCCTCACCCCTTCACATTTTAGCTCCCCTGAAAGAGAAGCCTGCAAAATTCTCTCACGTAATGTGTAGTAGGATGCACAATTGCTTCATTGAGCTCACTCCTGTTTATCCTCCGGAACCTGAATAAATTGGCAATCCTGAGCACAGGATGCGAGGAGCATAACACGCTGGGAGAACATCTGCTGTCCCAACTGTGACCTGGAAGGGAACGTGAGCACTTGGGTTCCCTATGAGAAAAGCACTGTCTGTTGTACACTTCAGGGGAATAATGGAGTTACGTGTCATCAGTTTGTGCAGCCTTATTCACTCTTTTTTCTCAGGAAAGCTGGATGCTGCTAAACGGGGATAGGGCCATGTTGCTTCCAGCGAGTGACTGGTTGTTATCACCTCTTGTCCTGAGATGTGGAATTTGTTACAACTGTGGGTGCCTGTACTTGTCAACAGGTGAGCTGGTGATGAGATGAATACCAGTAAAAGCTTTCAAGCCTGACTTCTCCTACAGGTTAACAAACCAGGAAAGACTCCTGGCTTGGCTCCTTGGAGGCTTAATTTTCCTAAATTAAGGCAAGTTGAGAAGAACTCCTAATGATTATCTGGAAGCTCACCATGTTTTCAGGTACCATGTGTGTAATTACATTTATATTTGTGTAAATGAATTGGAAGGAAGTATCCTGTGGGATACCCCTCTGGCAAAAACCATTAAATCCAATTTGCCCATTATGTGACCAAACTCATTGCAAGAAGAAACACAAGTGGTTCAGCAAAATGAAAGAGAAGCTGAATATCCATGTGGGTTTGTAAAGCACTCCAATAAGGGTACAAAATTCATAAAAATGGACCCAGTGGTGTCTGAGAAGTCAATAACATCCAATAAAGCAGCCTTCCCTACTAATGTATGTATCCTGGGATACTTCTTGGATTTAAATATAGGAAAATCATAGAACTGTTTAGGTTGGAAAATACTTTTAAGATCATTGAGTCTAATGCGAGAGTTACCATACACATATAAAATTTCAGATAGTATTTCAGAGCTCTGGGAGCTGCACTGAAGTGTTGGTGAAAGTAGTGTGCTAGGTATGTAATACCATATAAATATGTTTATGCTCTGAAGCCTTTTTGTTTTCTTAACCTTTGAAGTTAAGCAGTTTGGGTGCAAAAAATCAGTTGCCACAAGCCAGTGGCTGATGGGGAGCTGTGAAATGTGTTTTGAGAATGACTCAAGACAAAAGGTGGACCAACAAAAACTACATTCTAGGTTAAAAAAGCACCAGGCAGTCACAATGAGATACTACTTTAAAAAGCATTCTGTGATTTAAAATCATATAAGAAATAACTTTTGAGAAGCATGTTCTGATATCTAAATGGGTAATGTCTGTTCCATGCTAATTAAAATACAACAGTCTCTCCCTGACAGGCATCTGAGTCTTTGTGAGAAAACAGGAGCAGGAGGGACTGACATTACCAGCCTAAAAAGATGTAGCCTGTCCTCTGTACTCTCTCCTGGTGCTTATTTTAAGTTAACCCCATCACAAATGATTGTAGTTCTCTGTTTAGTAATATGCTAAGTCTTGATTCTTCATATGATTTTAAAATAACGTGCTTATAGCTGGAGGTAAATAAACATATCAAAAATGAATGGTCAGATAAATGTTGCAGTTGATCTACTCAGATAAATGCTTTTTATGTCATTGAATTCTCTGATGTAATAGTTTTCCTCAGCTCCAAAATGGAAGAAATTTATAACAGTTGAGGATTCTACAGATTTCTTATTCTTTAAAGATCTGACAAGTATAAGAACAGGATACAGGTCTTAGACCTTCCCACTCCTTTGCAATCACTGCATTTATCTGAATGCTTAACTTTGTCTTTCTGATATTTCCACGGATTGAGTGGCAGGGTTGAAAATGTGGGTAATATGCTGAGGTTCTCAGAAAACAAAATGCAGCTTACAGGTATGAAAATTATGGGTTTTCTTGCCTATGCAGTTCTTTTTTGAATCTCCCCCTTAGGTAGCTTGCTACTGGTACTTCAAGAAGCATAAAAAAAGGAGACATGTAGCAGGAAACAGTCTATTTATAAGGCATTTTAGATATTTTTCCATTGTTTATGGTATCCACTGACAGGTTTAAAAATGGCATTTCCTCCCCTAACAACCTTAATTTTTCTCTTTGCTTTGATAATCTATAAGTAGCAGGGTGACTGTTCACAAGGTGTTTTGTATGCTTCAAATTAGGAGGATAAATTCTCTAATTATTAAAAAAAAATTATAGACACAGAAGGAAACGGGAATTCAGTTACTCCCAATGAATGAGGTCCCAACAGTGTGCTTTATGGACCAGGATTAATTCCTAGTCACTTCAAAATTAAGGTGTCTTCCTGTCTTGTGCTACCTGTGGATGACAGAAAAACCAGGGAATGGTTGCACACATATTTTTCCCAGTTCCTCTTATGACTGCAAGATCATAAGACTTAACACTCCCAAGAAACTGTGACTTGCACTCTTCTTTAGCTGAGGACTTGGAAGGGTAGACACAGCCCTGGCCACAGCCTCTAACCTCCACAGACTGTATCCTCTTTCCCACAAGACCCAGTCTTCTGGGCCTTTGGAAGACCTTTTGTTGACTCAAAAGAAAAGGGAAGGAAGGGTAGGATATCACAGCGATGGCATTTCTCCCAGCTCTTTGCAGCAGGAGTTGAAGTTGCTCTTCAGAAGCTGACTAGACCCATATCTACCCTTTATTTATCTATTTACTTCCAACAGAAGGCTTAGCCATGGTACAAGAGAGAGGAGTCTCTGACAGTCCAGAGTCAGAGAAAGAAGAAACAGAAAGTAGTACTGAGTCAGTAATGGTGCAGTGTTACCCTACTGAGATGGTCTATCTTCTGGCTACCTACTCCTCAAACGGAAGCAAAGATATCAGGCAGAAAGTTTTTTAGAGCTTTATAGCTATATTTTCAGATTCTCTTCATTCCAAGTAATTTGTTTTTGTTGTTTCATCTTGGCTATGGGGTCTGAACAGATTTTCCCTGAATTGCTTCTTTTGTCTGTGGTGGCAGGGGGGCTTTGAGTACAGAGAATGTCTTTTCTGTTCTCTCAGCCAGACATCATCTCACCATCACAAGAGACACAGGCAATGCAGGGGAGAATGTGGTGAGCTGAGGGGAACCGAGACATGGGGCATGCTGACAGATGGCCAAGAGCAAGCATGCGTCTGTAGCTCTGCAGGTCAGACCCCTTGTAGCTCCTCACCATTCACTGTATGCTCCAAGTCATGCGATGGGGAAACAGCTCTGCCTCAACTTAGTTCCACATGGGAGCAGAGGCAAGATGCTGAGGAGCTTTAGGGGCAGGAACAACCAGTTGGGGGCGATTGGGGAATCTCCAGATACTGAAATTACATGCTAGTATTGCCATCCTCCACCTGGGCTGGATTAACTGAGTTAATCCAAGATTAACTCTTCTGGCCTAACAACAAATCCCACTGCAGCTTGCTTGTCAAGACAAGCCATATTTTTAGTAGAAGAACCATGAGCTCTGCTCATCCAAAATCATCCAGTCATCCAAAAGACTCGCCTTCTCAATTGACTGTTGTAGAATATAGAATGCCTTGGGTTGGAAGGAATTTGTAAAGGTCATCTAGTCCAAACCCCTGCAGTGAGCAGAGACATCACCAACCTCACCTGGAATGTTTCCTTGAATGCCCCCTCCCTTAGATGGCTGATTTGACCTTGAATGACTTGGAATTGTGTATTCCCTGTGATGAGGTTTCCTTCTTGAAGGAGTACAAGTAGATTTGAATCTGCTAGGACTTTTGTCCACAGTTTTTTAAGTAACCCTCTCCACTGCCTGGTGAGGCTTGTCAGCTAATAAATCAGTATCCCTTCTGATTTCTTTCCAGATATCTTCTATATCTAACCTGTCTAGTTTGGGTTGTTAAGGCTAGGAATGACTAAATATGGCTAGCAATCTAAACCAATCAAACTGTAGAGCAGAAGGAAATCATTAGTTCCCTCTATTTTGTATGACCATACACAAATGTTGCCTACACTACGTCTCCAAATTACACATCAGTTTTTCTGCAAGTCTTAAAGCATGAGTCCAACAGTTAAGAAAGACCTTCAGTGAAAAGTATACAGCGTACAAAGCGCTAGAGATTTTTACAGGGAAAAGAAAGATCTAAAAGAGGATGGAGTTTCTTAGAGACTGTATTTTTGTTTGGTTTGGTTCTGTAAAGCACAGTTCATAAAAACTATGCTTAAAGAACATTAAACTTACAAAGGTGAGCTCTTATAATGAGGGAGACACTTGAGTTCAGGTTGCTTTCAACAACCACCTTGTATGAAGAAAAGGATTTTATACAAATGATAAAACAGCAACACAAGTTACTGTTAATAAAATAAAGATCATGGCAAGACTGATCGACTGACTCAGCTGTGAAACAAAGAGGTGTGACCATAAGTAGATTAAGAACTAACTGGGAAGAAAATTTTAGCCCTCTTGGCACTGAGCAACAGAAGTTATCCAACTCTTTTTTGAAAACAATCTTGGGAATTCTGCTGGAAGGATTTGTTCAACAGCTTCATTGTGGTCACAAGGGTCAACACCCTGCCTGGTGAGATACCCATGACCACCCTCAACACATGCTTTACTTTCTGGAAGGGCATTTTATCATGCTTGGGAGATAGTTCTACTGGGACTGTTTTACAGTTAGTGTAAACAGCCCCAGCTCCTAGGATTTGCATAGCTATGCAGGTTGGTGAGGGGAAGGACTCAGACATTATCCAAATGGATCTGGGTAAACAAGTCTTGCTCTTTACAGAAAGAACTTCATCAGTGTGTCAGAAACCTAAATATTGCTGGAACTTTTTGGAGGCAGAGCATCGCTCAGCACACCCTGTAGTGCAAGGAAGAAGGTGGCAGTGAGCCTAAGACTGTTCTTGATGAAGTTAGTGTCACTACACTACACATGTAATACCACACAGAAAGAAAGTTCACTGATTCCTCCGGTGCACTGCTGGTGAACTGGTAGAAAACGGGAGTGCTGGAAGGGAAGGAGAAGACTGCTGAGGAACATGTCCTCTCCAAGAAGCCCACTGGTTGTTTGAAGGCTGAGTACAGCCATCCACGCGTGTCCCGTTCCCAGTGCCCTCATCGGTGGGCTGTACGTAGGCTGCTGGGCAGGGTGGTGTTGGCCAGGCGAGTGGAGGCCTGGAGGGAGGAAGGAAGCAGTTAGGGCTGGCTCGGCTCCTTCTGATGTTACTGCCACAGTCTAACATAGGCTGCAAGAGCTGGTGGTTTAAACTCAGCCCAGCACTACACCGCAGAATAAAATGAGGGAGTAAAGATAAAGGATAAAAATCTTATCTGCTAGGAATCAAAGATTAAAAAATTCATTTCATATGTACCAGCAGACATCCACTAACCAAAACGGGTCTGGGTGAAAAGGATGGGCTGTGTTTGGATCCACAGTAAGAAGATGAAAAGCTACACAGTCCTTTCATGTTTTATTTTTGTTTTAACATATTTCTTCCCAGAAGTACAGTATTAAGGAGAGAAAATAAAGATACTTCCCGGATTCATGTTAGGAAAGAGATAAAATAATCAGCTTTTGTCTCTCATTTCTCCTGGGTTTGCAGGAACTTATAAGAAGCACATTACTTGTCATCAACAGGTTCAGAGACACTTTTTTAGTCACCTACCCACAGCTGCTGTACAGGATTATTTAGGGTAATCTGTAAAAGATCAGCTAAGAAAGTCAAATCTAAACCATTTGATGAAACACCTTCTGTTTTCATGGCTAGTAGCTCTCTTTTTCAGGATTTATAAGATTAGAGTCACTTTCTGCTTCCATAGAGTCATGATAGGTATGAATATTTAGTATTAAATATGGTTTTCTGATTTGTTCTGTGATTTTACTGATAGTGGATACCTCAGGCATTTACAAAACTAATTCATATTCTCTGCACACCTATCTTTGATTACAGAAGAATGTCACTAAACAGGATGGCTTTAAACCACATTTTAATACAGAAGTGCGTTTCTTGCACATTTGTAACATCCTGTTACAAGCTGCATTTGTTGCACTGGCAGCAGAAAGAGATTGTTCAACCCTTAACCTTGTTCCCCCATCTGCAATTTCTGCCATCCCTGTAGAAACAAAATGTGAGACGCTCTTACTCTGCACAGCTTTTCTCTCCACTTTCAGTGGTGCCTGTAGGCCACTGCCTGGAGAAACCAAGCTTTGTCAACCCTGTCATTGAGGCTGAGGCTGAAGCAGCGCCCAGCTGGTAGGAATGGAACCGAAATCCCACCTTGCACTGCACACATGGGCACGCTGATCATTTCACTTGGGGCACTAGAAGGATGTGACAGATCTGTTGATTAAATTTGCTGTCGTTTATGTGCTCTAGTTGGAATACAGAGATCATCCCAGCTGGGACTGAGTCAAAATACTTAATGCAACTTGGTAAAATGAGGTTTTAAATCCAGATAGAAAGCCAAGTAAGCATAAAGCTTGGCTTTTAGCTTCATAAAAAGAAACAGAGCAGTTTTTTGCTGTGTTCCCCCCCTCACTACTGCACACTGCCGCGTGGTTTCTTTTCACATCCACCTGTAAAAGCCTCTGAATTTTGTCACCCAGCCTTTCTGACTTTTGACTCTTTGGTGAATCTGCTGAGTCGCTGCTTTCTTTTAAGTGTTTTTGGTTATTTGGTGGCCGGGGAGGGGATGTCTGCTGCGATTACTGTTGTTTTGATTGTGTCCACTAAGAAAAGCAGTGGGGCCCGCGGGAAGCCCCTGTGTGATGGAGGGCAGGGCAGGAAACTGCTGGAAACTGCTTTTTATGTTGCCCAGACCAGCCAGATTGTGACAAGTGGCAAGTGGCATTTCATAAGGTTGCTTGGGTGGCTCCTCCAGTGGCTGGTAACTCTATGAGGCTTTCCTGCCCTTCATTTTTTTAGTGTAAATTGACATATATGTAATGGTAAGGAAATATTTTTGTGTACAGCAGTTTTCATTTGAAGCTCCTCAAGCTATCTGTTTACTTTTATTAGCGAATGTGGGTTGTTTTTCTCCCTGGGGGTAGCTTTCATCAGCCTCTTCTAATAATTGACACCCATGGGCCAAGCAAGCTCTGCTACCACAGTCTGAAGCTTCTGAGCAGTTTTCCTTAGTGTTTGCACTCAGATTTTGCCTGTGAACAGATACTGAGGCTAAATCAGTATGGGAAGACTGAAAATTAAAATGCTTGCTGCCCCGTGACACTCACTGAAAACATTCTGGGCCTCCTAAGCCCCAGATGGAGCAAATGTCTTAGTACATAGGTGTGTTAGTGCTTGGTTTGGACTTAATTTGTTATTTCAAATTGCTCGTGGACACACATCACATTGTTGTAAATTTTTTTTTTTTATCAAGAGGAAAGAAAATACTACTTTTCTTTTTTTAAAATTTTTTTTCTAAAAGAGTTCTACTCAAAAAGCGGGATTGCCAACCTTGGCAGTTCTGGCCTTCTGAAAGCTCCTGTAAGAGTTGCTGTTATAAGGGCTCTTTCCTCTCAGGTTTTTGTGTTGCTTTTCCTTTTTTGCATTTCTTCTCTTTGTTCTTATTCCCTCCTGACTTGTTCTCTTTCATTTAACATGACCTGCATACTCAAAAAAAGAATTGAAGTAATAATGTGTCAATTCTTACAGCTACCTCTATATATCTGGAAATTCTTCCCTGACCACCTCTTTATTAAATAGAAAGCAAATTTTCTTGAGGCTTGATATCATTGTGATTTGCACTATTTGGCGCAGTAAATGCTTGAATACTTGCACCTGCTTTTGAAGCAGCAGCCATGCCTTTTTTTTCACTGTTGTTTCATTATGCCCATGCTCTCTAAGCCCAGCAGTCACAGATTTTATCCACAAATATTATTCTTATTTTACAGATGGTTAACTGTATGTTTTGCTGTTGTGTTCATCCTATCTATGAAACAGTCCTTCCTTCCTCTTAGGCCACTCCTGCCATGCAGGATAACTCACTCCACTTTGTGGGTTTTTCCATTCATAAGAATTTATAGACCTGGGTATTTTTACTATTATTCACCCCTATAAGCGTTGCAGAGTTAGAGCACTAAGTTACCCAGGTTCTGTGCTTTTAAGACATAGTTATTTTATAGGAGGATGCTTTTATCTATGTTGGAGAAGAAATGAGTTTGTTTGGAATATGCTGCAATGCTTTGATAGAGTATTTCAGCAGCTAAAACATTAAAAGGAAAGCACAGGTCATACATTCAGAGGAATATGAGATTTAATTCTAGTTTTAGTTAGGTAAGTGTGGGTTTATCAAATGAAATACGACTGCATCACACAGCCTCTCCAAGTCCTTTACATGTGTGTCAAAGATGAAATTGCAGTTATGAGTATGAAGTGGATTTTGATGGCAAATATCAGCAGATATCTCTTTCTCATGATTTATTAGGCTCAGTAATGTGGAAATGATAGAAGGGTTCCACATAAACTGTTGGGGATGGTCCTACATACATACTTTAAAATGCTGGAAAATGATTACTTAGAAAAACTCAAGTAAATGATTTTTTTTAAGTACTAAACCTGAGTATTTCTAAACTCAAGAATTTTGCATTAGGCTGAATTTTTTCCGTTATCCATGGGAACCTCCCACACTTGAATAGTCAATCTCATCGCTCCACTGACTGGGATTCGTGGCAATACCCTCTGATCCTGCTCACAGCCCTTGTCTCCTTCTCGCCTCTATCCTAATGCTCCATGTGGCTCCCTGCTCTCTTGCTCCTTGTTGTCATTTTTCAACTGCAGGCATCAGCTAGGCTGTCACTGACCCTGAGAAGCTCCATCAGTGCATGTGTCCAGCACTTCTGCCTTGACAGTATCAGCTCAGTATCGCTTTCACAGCAGCTGGCTTGTTGTCAGAAACTGAGGAAAAAGGGGGGAAGTGTCAGAAATCAGACTTTCCACTGGAGATGTTGTAATTCCAGCCTGAACAATAGCGATGCCGTGATGACTAATGCACCCGCATCCCTTCTGCTGGTGCCGGGGGTGTTCGGGGTACTTGTGGCACAGAAGCTATCTCATCATCTTCGGGTTAATAACCTGTTGGGGAGGCAAAAAGGGGAATCACCACACCAGTGTGTAGCACCGAATGCAGTAACAAAATCTACCAGCAGCAGGAAAATTTGCAGGCTTACTTACAAGCACATGCTGTGCGGACCTTGTGAATAGTCTGACAGAGGTTCTGAATGCAAGAAGCCAGGGGCCAGCTTCTGTAAGATACATATGTTTTAAACAAGAAAGTGCACTTTTTTTTCTCCCCCCCCTCCAGAACAGACTGTATTTTTTCTGTTCTTTTGGCCACAGGCTGCATTCAGGTTTCCTGAGGGTATAACCGAGTTTACAAAGTTTTCCCCTTGACCCCCCTATCAATTTCTATCTCTGCAATTAGTTTCCGGTTTCCTGAGTAGGCTTCTGAGGAACTTTCTCCTGTAAAAGCAGTTCTAGCTTTACATGATTCCTCGACTTTACACAACCAATCTGTACAGTTATTTCACCTGAAATGGTGCAGGGAGATCTTATGGTGACAGCTAAAAATCATAACCCAGTCTTTGGCCATGTCTGACAGAGGACAGCGACCCGGATTTAGGTACCAAAATAGCTAGAAGTTCGTTAAAAAATAAAGAAGCTGAGGAGGCAACACGGGTCCACTCAGACACACTTTTAAGTCCCCTCGTATGCACTTCTAGGCTCACGCCCCTGGGCAGCACAAACCCAACCGCGTTCAGAACAGTCCAGCTGGCAAAGCACAATCAAGTTTATCACATTTATTGAGGAACGTTTTGAAACATTTTTCCCTACGGAAAGCCTTTAACAGAAAGCAGCGGGCGGCTTCTGTTGGTTCCGAGGGGGCACAGGCGGTGCCTGGGCCCGGCGCCATGGGGCACATTCCCGCCCGCGGCGCGTCCAC
>NW_008602301.1:13619-25809 GCF_000691845.1 Merops nubicus | reverse complement strand
ACCTGGCCCGGCCACCGGCCCGGCCCCACGACGGGCCCGTGTGCCGTTGTGGGAGCGTTCCACGTGGAATTGTGTCCGTAAGCAGCAGGGATCTTATTCTCGAGCCACAAGAATTGTTCCTAACGTGTTATTAACACAAAAATTGTGCTTTCTGCTTCGTTTGTCCAGTCAGATTTGCTTATTCTTTCGTAAAACCTCGAGGACAACTTTCACACTTGAAAAATCATAAGCTAACCTTAGAAAAATTGAAAGCCATTGAAAAAATACATATATTAAATTACGTGCTTTATCATTTGAGTTTAAAGTATTCCACATTCCCCATTGCAACAGATGACAGATCTCATTCAGTAGTAATAGGGAAGTATCAATTCCATTATAAATTTTTGAGATGCCATCTGAAACATCTTGCATAATTTGAATAAAATATGAGCAGAAGTGAAATATGTACAGAAATGTTGAAATTGGAGCAGCTGCAGAAAAGAGTTACTGGGATAGCTGGGGAAATACATAGCCTGTTTTATAAGCTGCAACTAGAAAAAAAACTTAGCTCTTGAAAGGGAAAGCAAAACTGAGCAGCAATGTGATGTTTGTCTGCAGATATATAACACATGCAAATAATAAGGCAAGATAAAAATTGCAGAAAGAAAGGATAATGCTAGCCCAAGAATAATGGTGTAAAATGGCCAGACACAACATAGTTTAGATGGAAATTACTGGCAGGCTTCTCATCACTGAAGCACTGCAGTTCAGGAGCAGTCTGTCAGCAGAAGCAGTGGGACAGGAAGCCCTGACTACTTTAAAAGTGAGTTGACCCAGGAAACTGCATGGCTTGCTAACTGTAATATTCAGGGAAGTTTCACTGACCAGTTCCATATTGCTAATACAGGGTGACGTTAGTGTCTTGTGCATCCTATCGAGAGACTGCTTCTAGGGTAATCCAAAATCATACCACTTCAGAGAAACTGCAAGAGGCTATCGGTGTAATGTGCACCATCAAACGAGTGTCAAGTGCTGTGAAGGCAGGAAGGAGAACAGTGAGGAGATGAAGCCCCTTGCTACATTCTTTGGCCCAGAGCTGACAGAAGGCACTTTGTTCTTCTGTTGTTTCTTACAACAATTTTTTGGTAGAGGAAAGTGGTTGGGAGAGGGAGAGATTGGATTGGCTGCTCTCCACAGCCTTGTAACCTTACAAACTGTGGATTTCCTTTGTAAATCTAGCCCCGAGTTTTGCTGCAAAGCAACATGAATTCCTATAAGGTCTTCTGTGTTAGTGTTTTTCTGCTGACCACATGCCTGACATAGAGGATATTACCATCAACAGGCAAACCAACAGCCAAACTCCTCCCTCTGCTCTCACATCATATACCAGAGATCCAAGCTGCAAAACCACTGAAGGCAGGAATAAGTTAATGCACTCACAGCACAGGACATGCAGAAGGGAGCAAGCTGGCCAAGGATCCAAGCCATGAGTCCCAGATAGAAATTCATGATCTTGTTGTGCCATCCTGGGAACTCTACTTCCTATGAAGAGTCAGGGAGCCCCTTCCAAGAACCAGAATTCTCACACAGCTCATACCTAAACATACATAAACAAACCTCCCAACTGCACTGCAGAGTCAGCTCTTACAGAGGTGACTTCTTGCCCCACCTCCAAGTTGATGTGGAAGGTGGAGGCACCTGGTGGTGATCTCCTCAGCAGTTCCCACCCAGGGCTGGCCAGACCCTGGATGAAAACCAACCAGGAGGGTCTCTTTTACCTGGCTGTGGGTATTGACTGTATGCCAACCCTCATTCAGGGCTGAGGGTTTAACTCCAGCATTTCAGTGTACAGCCTGTGGAGAAACTGCACAGGAAGGGAAGCCACAGTATCTGGAGAACCTGTCTGCACCACAGGCTGGTGTGTACTTCTGAGGACGCAGGCCTCAGGACGTGTGGGGGTGGCTTCCTGCTCTCCTCTACCAGCTTCTCTCTCCCCACAGTGCAGATATTAGAGGAGCAGCCATTCTAAACCTCCTTCCCCAAATGATCTTCTCAGCAGTTCTGATTCAGCATCTTGCCATCAAAATTTGGTGTTGATGGAGAAAGGGGAGACTGGCTTCTTTGGTCTGATGTTTGTGATTTCAGCATTGCTTTTACTCACTCAGGTGCAAGCCCTGTTTGGCCACAGCTGGGAAGGTCCCGTGCAGAACCAAAGCAGAACCCAAACCATGGTGTTAGATATCTGGGTCTAACCCTGAGCAAGGAAATACCTCAGCTGGCTGTGTGGAAGTACAGGAGGGAAAGCAGTGCCTTAAACCCTACCCTCTGGTGTTTGAATGCTCAGGTCTGGGTTACAGTGAGGCAGCTGCTGCCGCTGAGGATGCACATACCAGAGTTCTCTCCTGGTGCCATTAAGCTGCTGCTTTCAAAAACAAAAAACAAACAAGAGATCTCTCCTCTGTTGAAGCTTGTGTGGCTATTACCACTAATCACTTCAAATGCTGGATTAACACCTAGAAAAGACATCCAGAACATGTGAGGTACAGATTCAATTATGTTCACGTAAGGTACCCTACCTCTTGTAAAGTGTCCTGACTGACAGTTTAAAGGGTATTTCAGGGTGTGATGAAAGGGAAATAACAATCCTCTCTTGCTCCATCCTGTTTGATTGCATAAAAAAAAGATTCAAAATGCCTTGTGTCAGGGAGCAGAAGAAAGAAAGAAAAGGGATGCTGCCTGTCTGTAAGGCACTGCTGTGGAGGAGAGCTGCTCTGACACGTGCCTGTGTCCCACCACTTCATGTACACTTGGTGAGGCGCCCACAGTGGTGATTGCCTGTCTACAGTTATGTTCTGAGGCTTATGAATTATGCAGGGTTTTATCCGTTTAATGTGTATATTGACTTCATGTCATTCTGGTTTCTTAATCAAGATGCCAGACAGGATAGAGTGTATGCCCTATGAGGATTCATTAATCATGCATATAATCTCATCAGAAAGATATTACAATACCTAAAAAGCTTTAATTCTTGAGAGTTCCAAGCACATCACTCAAACAGCAGTTCCTCATGGTAACACAGCTCTCCTCAGAGCATTCTTGATGGATTTATGAGTTGACTGGTTGCTCTATAGGGGCACTTAGGTATGTGCATTATGCATCAACTTGTCCCTGCTTTGCTTCATCTGTCAACACACTGGTTGATAAGCATTCACAATCACTTGCTGCATCATTCTTGGCGTTTCCAAATTAGAAAAGGCCTTTTTCTAAACTCCTGTAATGTTATAGTCCCTCTTCTTCTAAGGGAAAAAAATAATAAATGGTTAGAATAAGTGATTTTGACACTAGGATGAAGTAACTATTCTTACTAGGATTTGGTCATTTTATGTCAATAAAAGCACAAGCCTAAAGCCACTTACATAGGTTATAGCACTGGTCTAGAAAAAAACCATGTAATGTCTTCTGTTATATAAGATTGTAATGGTTTGAAACCTGCTGCCCCTGGTGGGTGGAGATCTGAAACCCTAAACCAGGTACAAGCCTGAATGAAAGGGGCATACACCTGTCCTATTCCCACTCCCCTTTTCCTGTCTTCCGGACTTCCTGCCAAGGTCTATAAAAGGGGGGAGAAAGGCACGCCTCTCTCTCTTGCTCTTGCTCTTCCTCCTCTCTCTTCCTCTTGCTCCTTTGACCTTGCACCTGGGCACACGCTGCTCTGCTGCTCCCTGTGCTACACGTGGCCGTGGCCATCTTGGAGACCTGGGCCTGATCTACAGACTCTTCCCTGCCTCCATCCACATCCAAGGATTGTGCATCCAGCTTCAATCCACCTCAATCCAGCGAGATCCAGCACCGGGGAGCCTCAGCATAGCATTTGGGTTTTGTATATTTGGAAGTTTAATCTTCCTTACCTTGTTATTCCTACAACCCCCCTTCCCTGTTAAACCCCTACCCTTCTTCCTTTCTGTACCCTGTTAAACCCCTTCCCTTCTTCCTTTCTGATCCCTGTTAAATAATATATTTCATTTTGTTAATCTTCAATTTGGTGCAAGGTTTTCACTACCCCTGCCTTCCTTATTTACCTCTCTATCTGGGAAACTGAGGGATAAGGGAGGTGGGACACAGTTCTGCCTTCTAACCGGGACAGAACAAAGATCTTGAATCACTTTGGTTTTGGTAGCTTGTTTTTATGCTTTTTTTCTTTGTTTTTATTCTGTTCATCCTGACCTTTTTAAATAAATGCCTTCCTTTCTAGGCTAGATAGACAAAAAGAAACAACCAGAAGCCATCTGCACTGTGTAGCCACTTCATAGCTCAGGCTTCTCCATGGCTTGCTGTTTTTTTCTTCAGTAAATCCACTTACTCATGCAGCTTGATCCATTTTCCACATGAGAATATTAGTGTTTCCCAGGGTCCTGAAGCTTACCTAGAGAATGGCATGTTTTTAAACCACCTAGTTTGAGACTCCAGATGATCAATAAATGATAATAGTGCTGCAGAGTAAGACTCCAGATCCATCTCCTCTTGAGCCTGTGGCCCACAGCTGCTGCTTTGGGAGCAGTGTAGGGAGAGGGTGGACGTGCAGCAATGCTGCTGCTCCCCCTGCCTCCGACTACCCACAGCTCAGGGACTTCCCCAGCTGAAGGCAATGTAAGCTCTTACCTTTCACTGCCTCTGCTGCTCTTCTGGTTAATTGGATTTGGATGTATTACAGTGCATAGCACACAAATGAGCCAGTTTGGTAAGCAATTGTGTTAAGCCCTTATGAGTTACTCTGCTTTGCAGTGTCAGTGTGTGTGTGTCATGTAAATTCTGTAAGGTAAATTTTTGTGTATTATCTGGTTTCTACCTAATTAACTAGAAAATGGATTGGTGTGTAACTGCAGTGGAAACATTTTGCTGAATAATCCTTATTTACAGATATCTGCAGTTTCTCCGATAATGAGCTCTTAATCTATTATTTGAGGGGATTAATTGTTTTTTATAGTGATAGGGTGACTAAAAACAAGTGTGTTTAAACGGAATGCTTCACAGAGGCAAATCAGACTCTGCTGACACTCCTGTCTTGACCACCTAGGCCTATAGGTAATCCACAGCTGTTTTAAAATTTGTTACTGACAGCATTATGTCACTGTTTCTGTGAATTTGCCTGGTGTGCACATTATGGTGAATAGGCTCTTGCTGTCTGAATTGTTTTGCCTGCTCTTTATTTAAATGAGGGCATTGTGGTTACTCTGGAACAGGCACAGCTCTGAGGAGTTAAAGGTTAAGAGGAATAGTTCAAAGAGCTCCTGGGCATAGAGATGCCCTTTCTGAAACGTCAAACTCACAGTCCTAGCACCTGAAGGTTAATATCCTCTCTAACCACTAATGGAAAGATAATAATTAGTGATCTCTGTTTTTTTTTCAAATGCAGATCAAAATATTTATTGAACACTTTTTCTACATCATTAAAGAAAATCATATCCTTATAAGCTACCTGCAGGTTTATACTATTTCGAGTCTGTCTTTTGTTCTTGATGTGGCTAAGAAGTAGCTTTTCCTCTTTCATAAGTGACAGGATAAGTTTGTATTGTCCTGAACTGTTGCTGGTACTTCTCGTTGGTACCTTTTATTCCCTGTTTTGTGTACATCTCCTGGCCGATAGATTGTATTCGCTGTTAGCACATCTCAGGGTTTGCTTGGCTTTACTCCCTACTGCTTCGTAAATGGACTGATGTCAGAGCAGATGTCTTCAGAGCTGCAGGACTGCAGGGCTCAGCTGCCCAGTGAGGCTTTCTTACCATCAACTCACCATTCACATTTTTGTGTTTTTTTTTTCTTCCCACTTAGAGTAAGGTTGGGTCCAAGTTTTGCTGGTTCCAATATAGAAAGAAGATGGAGACTGTCCTTAGTATTCTTTAACCAGTGTTTTGATGTTGCCTCTCATTTACACTTTTTTAGACTTGGATATTGTTTAATGGTTTTGTGTAACTGGAGCAAAATAAGAAGACAGGATAATATGCAACTGCAGAATGTCATCGGCACTCACAAGTCACTCAATATGGCAAAGTTTTCTTTCTGTTCTGACTTTCTAGCTCTGGAAAATGTACATCTTCCTGTGTTGAGCAAAATGTACATCAGCGTTAGCAATGGGCTCTGACAGCTGATAAGTTCTGTTTTATTGAGCAATAAGTTAGTGTCGTGTCAGCTGCTAGAACTAACAGTTTTCACTTGCACGAAGAATTATGGTGTAATCCCTTAGGCCAGGCTCTCTGTCACTTCACTTGCTGCTTAAATGAAGATGACATTTTACCATAGCAACCAGTTAGACTATTATACAGAATTCTTCACTAATTGAGCCTCATCAGGGTGACAAGTAACTGGTGTAGGCTGTAAGAGAGGTGGGCAGTTTGCACTGTAGGTCAAACACTGTACAGAGAACTGCATATAAATCATATAAATATTGCTAACCTGAGATCAAGACACCACAGTTATGAGGAAATGAAACTCATTCAGCTGATAAAGAGCATAGCTGATGGAGGATCCACTTTACTAAAGCATTTTAAGTAAGCATAGTCCTGTGCACCGTCCAGAACGAGAGAATTCACTCCAATTTAGGAAAACTCTCTCTTTCAGAATCAAGGCTCATTTTTCTCTCCAAAACCAATGCAAATCAAAGACCCAGATCTTCCAGATTTCTGACTGCCAGATGGGTCTGCTCCCTTGTTTGGGAAGCAGTAGAGGCTAGCAGAGATCGGTAGTATGAAGCCTCCTCACAAAAAATACAGACAGATAAGTATTTTCCCAGATTCAGTCAAATAATTTAGAAATCTTTCCTGTAAATTGTAAAGCTGCAGAAGAGACACTGATTAATCGAAGTGGTATCTGGCAGTTTTTCATTTTCTAGTCAAGTTATATCAGGTTACTAGTCAAAGCAAGGTACCTGCACACATGTACATCATCTGGATGCAGATAACCTTTTCACCAGTTCTGAAATGTTAGCCTCAGTTTTGAAATTCAGTTTGTGATCACTCTGGTTTGCCCTCACTGACAAACATCCTAGAAACACAGAGTTCTTTTTTCTGATGACACTTAAGGAGAAACACGTCTTGCTCTTTGTAAGACTTACAGAAATTCTTACTCCAAAGTGCTGGCGGGTGTAGGAAATAGGGCAGGGTGTCTCCCTAGTGAATGTTTGTCTCAGCTGAACACACCACAGAAATGCACAGTGGCCTGGGTCCTGAGTGTAGCCCAACCAACTGTGAAAATCCAGGGGCGCTTCAAACTTTTACTAAACATGGTGGGGATTTGCACAGCTGTAGGAAAATAATTTATTCTAGTTCATATGAAGAAGGTATGCACAATTATAGAAATACTTTTCTGTGCACAAATAGCCTTGTATGGCTTCATACTGCTGTAATTACCAAGACCAAGACACATTTTCTATATCCTTAGAAAGAGCAGTGAGTGCTTCATGCAGATCTGTTTTGACTTAGTGAAGAGAATATTTGAGGCAGGATCTTTGTCCATGACAAAGTAAGAAAAATATTTTTTTAACAGAAAAATACTAGCACTTGTGCTTAAAATATATGCACTGAAGGGAAACTGGGGAGGGACCAAATGTCATATTCAAGGTCTGAGGATGAGTGCAGGTGAATATTTTGCCTCTGAGCGTTTGAGGCAGACCACAAGGTGTTCACTCTGGGCTCAGGGCTGAGTGGCTTCCTCTGCTTTGTACACAAGGCACGGGAAAGACACAAGACCTGACACCACACTCCTCTTGTTTGCTTCTCACTTACTATTTCACAGAAACAGTCACACTTTCTTAAAGATTGTGGGTAAGTCTGGGAAAGCAGCACCATCTGAGTCTTGTGCAGGCAGAGATACATAGTGGTGCTGCTCTGTGAAAGGATGGGTATTTGAAAGGAAACACAAAATGAGGTGGGGGTGAAACTTGTCCTGAACACATGCTCTGTTCACATGCCTAAAGGGACCCGTGATTTCCCAGAGCACTGCAACAAGATCCACTTCTCTTCATGTGTTCTTGGGGCCTGGGAGCTGAGGAGCTCTCACCTTTCCTTTCCTTCCTTGGGTAAGCTGCTATGTGCAACCCTGACAGCACCACCGAGCTGCTCTAACAAATCTCTGCTTCATTTGGCACAGCTCTGTGGCACACCAAGCACAGCCACCACCATACACAGCACTCCCAGCAGCTCCAGCCGGCTTTGGAAATCAAAGCTGGTGTTTGGCTGAAAATACTTTCTGTTGGAGTTTCTGACATTAGATTTTTTTTAAGGATTGAAGCACTCTCATGTTCTTGAGCAGTATGAGCCCCTGCTGGGCATCCTTAGCACTGAATTCACGGAGGCTGTTGTCAGTGCAGAGGGTTCACCCCAGGGGTTAGATACTCTGAAGGACAAAGGCCACTTCTCCAGGACCCACAAAGTAAAATTTATGTATATGCAATATTTTCTTACTGCATCATGCTGACCATTTTGGATATGACAGCTACTTGTCTCATACTGGGTATCAAGGAGTGGGGACTATGTTATCCTCAGGGTGTTCAGATATAATCATTTGGCTAGTGCAGAAGTAGGAGTAGGAGCTCAAACTCTTTCTGTCCACCAGCTGCTGGAGATCACTTCTCTGATGGAGACTGATGCCACACGGCTGAGGGATCATGCAACATGTTACAGCTCATCCATGGGCTGGGCATGGCTAGGCCATTAACATTTTTAACTGCAGTTGCATCTGCAACAGTGTATCTGCCACGCATTTTCTTGAACCAGTTAGTCTTCTGGCCGTGTCTTTGTGTGGTTTTATCTTAAAGTATGGACAATGATTGCTTTGGAGAAAGCTGTAGGGGTCTAATTCATTACTGTCTGCTATGTCTCAGGTCGCTTTCAAGTGAATGGGAAAGGGAGAGTCTTACTCATTGCTGTTATTTGTTAATTTTTCCTATTGAGATGCAGATGGTTAGCTGGACATCCAGTCCCCATGTTCAGAAGCCATGAATTCCAGAAAGTTGCTCTCAGAAACACGGAGAACGTTTCCTGCTGCTAAAGTCCCCTGCCAGCAGCCATCGCGGATTCTCGTCGTGGATGTCACATCCCCTTCCTGGAGCAACACGTGCTCTGTACTGTCGGAAGCTCTGGAAAACACACTCTGCTTGGCATGCAGCTTGGCAGGCCCCTGCCGTGTTCCCCTGCTGAGCCTCTACGTGGTGCAGAACCAGCAGGAGTGTCTGCTTCCCTTTACGGTGGGTGTGAAATTATGTCTCCTGGGCTCTAACAAATGTGAATGCAACACAGCGTTGCAGTTCAGTGAAGGAAGCTATGATTTACTACCAATCTGTCTAAAAATTAATCATTCTCAAAGAACACAATTTCACAGACTTCATGGAAGAGGTGACTTATTTGAAAGAATGTTTAAGGGGAAAAGTGTCTTTTTTTTCTGATCTGTGAAGTTTCTCATGTGCATAAATTACGTTTTGTGCAGTTCCCTTCTAAAACATCTGTTGTACCTCTCCCTTTCATATGCTACTTCCTACACTGTGTGTACTGCTTCCCTATGAAAATTATCAGACACAACTAGAGCTGAAATAATTGGGATGGTGAAATCATCTGTAGACCTGTTTATTACACAAATATTACACCTTTGGGAAAGGTTACAGACATTTAAGGGGGGAGGATCAGAATATTTTTGCCAAACTTGAGACGTATCCTGAAATCATATAATCACTTAGGTTGGAAAAGACCCTTAAAATAGAGTCCAACCGTTAACCTGCCAAGTCCAAGTCCTACCAAGTCCACCACTAAATCGTGTCCCTAAGTGCCACACCTACATGTCTTTTAAATATATAGATCTAAGTAAGAACAAGTAGTTCACTCATCTGGGCATATGTGGCAGACAGAATATATATAGATGGAAAATGAACAGCATGGAACTAGTAGCTCTACAATAAAAATGTGGGATTACAAAGCATCATAAAGTTCACAAGAATCTGTGAATTCATGCTATTGTAAACAGACATAATGAGCATTCTCATTTACATCACATTAGTGTAACCACACAGTATTAACCCTTCCACTTTACTGAGCAATGGTGAAAATATTCTGGAATATTTTGTCAATTTTTCACACCTTGGGAAAGATAGAGAACAACTGGGGGAAAATAAAAAGTTAAAAAAAAAAAAAATCAGAGGTCAACAGTAAATTAGCAGGATAACTAAGGGGATAGCAATGAAACAGTTCCTGGAAATATCGTGAGGTCATTGTGATTAGGGGCTTTAAGAACAGACACTTGTCCTGCTTCCTAGGATGAATTTATTTGTAATCCATCACGACATGTCACTGTGCAAGGGACTAGGTAATCTCTTTCACAACCAGTTCCAGGCCTGTTTCCTGTGATTTTGCATTATGCCCAAGTCAATTTGTAAGCATTTGGGGCCAAATACCTGCTTTTGTATTTATTAGTTATGTCCTGACACTGATCCAACTTGACACAGTCCCTCTACTTGCTCCATCATGGGAATGGGAATCTTGCTCATGATACGGTGTTTTTTTTTATTTACACAAAAATTCCTCATTTTGATAATGACAGTTTTTAACGACAGAGAAACCCTTAGATCATCGTTTGACTTCCTTCATGTTACCAGCTGTTATATTTCACTAAAGTACCTATATATCATGAAAGCACTTCATCCAGAAAGACACCTAGTTTTGCTCTGAAGATATTACAAGGTGGGAGAATCAAGTACTTCTGCTGATCCTTTCTCACAGTGGTTAATCATTGTCATTGTGAAACTTGCTCCTGGTTTCTAATTTGCATTTATTAGCTTCAGCTTCCAGGGACTTGTCAATGTATTTCCTCTTTTGGCTAGATTGAAGAACATGCTTGTATTTTACACTTTTTTCCTCTAAATATATGCAGGTCCCTTTCTAATCTGCTAGCTGGTAAATGAAAGAGAACAAAGTGTAAGTCTAACTGCAAGGCATTTGTACAGGCCCTTAATAACTTCCAAGCCATCCTAGGTATTCTCTCTGTTTGTGGGGTTGGTTCTTTGTGTTTTTTTTTTTTGTTTTTTTTTTTTTTTTTTTTTGGTTTGGGGTTTTTTTTGTTGGTTGGTTGGCTGGGTTTTTTTTTCGGGATGCTTCTTTCCAATACTGGACATCGCAGTGCTGTACAGAGAGCTAAAAAATACCTGCTCCTCTGGTTTGCATGACTGGTAATCCCATCGACTCTTTAGCCATAACATTGTGTTTCTCTGGGACTTGTCAGAGGCAGCAAAGGTCACACTCAAAGACTTGAGCCAGTGGTGCGTACCCAGTTGAGGGGCACAGCTCTGGTGGGAGCCTGTACTCCCCTCCTCCCCTGGCTTGGATGGCCTGGCTCATGACCCATCTATTTTAGACAGCTGCTATTGTACTGAAGGCTGTTGTTCAGAGCTGTTCTCCCTCTATTAGAAACAGTAAAGAACAGCAAGATAACTGTATTCTTCAGCAGACCTAATTTCACTAGTAGTAGTCTCTGGTCCTCCACAGCTTCTGCAGTCAGCAGCAGTTTTGTGTTGCTATCTGATAAGCGTATGTTCCCTTTCAGCCTTCTCCACCCTTTCTACCAGGGCTCCACTGTTTTTCCTGTACTCCTGAATGGGCCCCTTTTTTTCTTACATGGACTTTCTGGTGTAGCTAAAGAAAAAACTTGTTGCTTCTCAGTGAGGAGCCAAGAGAGAATTATGTTAAGTGTTGCTTATTAGACAAATAGTATGAAGCTGGGAAAGCCCCAAAGCTGAAAAATAGAGATTGGGAAAGTGTGCCTGTGGAAGCATCATATACAGCTCCTCTTCTCTTAGTCTCTCCTGGGCACTTATTTGCAGTCTCTGTTCCTACGGGTCTCCCCTATTGGCCTAACTCAAGAGTCCAAAGAGCTGCCATGGGATGAAGAAAAGGAAACCAGGAAGAAAGTAAATAATGGTGGAGAAAAACAGACAGTGACAAGAGGGGAAGTGAGAACTAAATTGTAACTGGTATATTTTTATATATACACTTCAGTATATTTACATCTACTTTAATGCTTAATTGGTATTGCATGGAGAGAGTATGAGTGGTCTACCATGGTCCTGGCCAGCCTGGTTCATATTCAGACTACCTTCTGTGGATTTAGGTGACCACTATAAAGTGATACCAAGTTCAAGGAAGTGCTGAGCAACATGTGAAATAAGGGTTCAGCA
>NW_008602301.1:520-13599 GCF_000691845.1 Merops nubicus | reverse complement strand
TCAGCAGCCCTGGACAGCAAGTAATCCAAATCATGATAGCAGGCAGGGAGAATATGTCCCAGTATCCTCCAATCCATGAGACTGACACAAAGCATAGTAGAGTGCACTGGATTAATGATCTGTGCCTTTATAATGTTCATCTTGCCATAATTTGTGGTCCCTTCCAACCCTGACAGATTCTGATCTGTTTTAGCAGAGGACTTTAGAGCCCTAATGACTCAATGGTTGGACTTGATGATCTTGAAGGTCCCTTCCAACCTAAAGGATTCTATGGTTCTACGATAATGAGTCAGACCAGCTGTCCTTGGGGCAGCCATTGTACAGTGACAGCTGTTGCCTGAAGTAATAAAACATTTTTATAAATGACAGCTGTAGAATAATTTTCCTTTCTAACACTTGCTCTGGTAGCTCATCTTTGAAGCAGGAGAGGCTACAGACCTTCCATCAGTGTTTCCTTTTTTGATAATCGTTACTATGGCTAATGTCCTAAAAAAGCAGTACCAGAGCATAAGAAACGCCCTCCTGAGTCAGACCAAAGTCCACCAGCCCAGTCACAGAAGGGAGTGCCCCAGCCCCATCACTTTCTGCAGTTCATTCTCCTCACACTCCTCTAGTTCCACAGCTCTTATACAAAGAATGACAGAGGATACGCTCAAGACTGTTCCTCTTGTTACCTCATTCTGGATCTGTTATCCCTGAGTTTGTGGAACCCCTTTTTGAACCTGTTGCCACAGTCTGACTTGAAACTCTCCTGAACACGTTTCAGAGGTTTACAGCTTGATAAGTAAAGGAGTACAGACATGGCAGAGGTGGCTGTGGCCTGGGGATCTCACACACCTCAGCAACTCACATTCTGCCTCTGTGTTACACAGGGTCAGAAGAGAGTGGCACACTGAACTGCTACATTTTGGCTAGAAGCAGGTAGACAGCAGAAAACTTGGAGTGATTACATGTGGTTACCAGCATAACAATCAGCTGGATTTGATTCATGTCACTGTTCACTGCTTTATGACTTGGCTCCTGGCCCCAGTCTTGTCTCAGTGCTGTGAATTCAAAGTCCTCTTTCAACAGTATGGAAAAATATTTCATATTATAAGCTTGACATTTCCAGTCATTTAATTTCATGGAATACTGTTTTGCAGCAAGTGAAAGAAAACCTTGCACGAATTCAAGGCTGCCTTTCAGAGCTCCGTTTGCTACCAGGAGAAGGCTGTTTCCCACAGGGGGGAAATGGAGTGGTACAAGCTGTGCAGGATGGATTGCAACAGTTCAAACAATACAGCAGACACACTGCAGCAGGAGGCTTAACAAATAGTTCTGTTGAGGTAAGAAAATGTTGGGAAGGTAGTGGGAGCCATCCACTAGACTTGCCACTTGTTAGCACATTATGATGAGTCTGTGGTAGCTAAGGCCCATGGGAGGGAGAGAGGAATTAAGAAAATAAGCCCTCAAAAACCCCTCCAAAATGTGTCAGCCTCTGAATGTTCATGGAAGCTAGACAGATTCAGGTTTGAGTTGCTTACAGACACTGACTTCAGAATAAAAAAAAAATTAATTTAGTTTCTAGGCATTTAAGATCTGATGGTTTTCTTTAGCTTATTTTCATTGCTTTCAGAGAAGAGCTATGTCAAAAGCAAAGACATTGAAAGTACTTTTGGACATGATTTTCCTTTCAGCCTATAGCTGTGTTCTGCAGTTATGTCTTGGTCTTTCCCTGATAGAATAGGATGTTTGTACAAAGGTCCCCATCACACCTGAAAGCCTGTCCACAGTTCACTCACAGTGAGCGCCTCCACTGGGTTAGCACAGGTACTGGAAGGGGTACTGAGGGCTTCCAAAAGGCACCACCACATCATACTCGCCTATCTTGAGGAAACTTTAGCTCAGAGTTTAGTTCTGTGGACAATTTCAAGGGCAAAGGACTGCTCTCCAAGCCAGCAATCCTTTCTTCCACTTCTGCATGTTGCCTAAGCCTAACCTATGGATGAAATTCAGTCTGCTACAAATGCCAACAAAAGGTGGTTTCACAGACCTATTGGGATTGAAGGGGTGGCCTTCATCTTCCATATGAGAGTGACTAGGCACCATCAAAGCAGCCAGGAACTGTGCAGAACAGCTACAGTTCTCAGATCTTTGTTGAAAAACAAAGCCAGTGATCACAGAAGGTTATTTCACCCTTACAAAGGGCCATGTTTCTGAAAAAAAGGCATCTTTCTGCTTCAGATACCTCAGCAACAGAGATTTTGTTCATCATGAGCATTTTTTATGCAAAATTTGATTTCCATTTCCTTTTCTCAGAAGGCATTTGGATGGTTTTGCTCAGATACAGTATTTTGAATAAAGGAAAAAAGATACACTTGGAAGTGAAGTCTAGATAACATAAGCCAGTTAAAGCAGGCATTTACCTTCTTAAATTCAACTGTATCAGGTTGATCATGTGTTGGGATCGAGTACTTAACTTCTTCCACAAGCATTTTCTGTTAGTCCACTGTGAAGTAGCAATTCTGTTTCTGTGGTACCTTAAGGCATTAGTGAAATACTGGCCCAGGTTGCCCAGAGAGGTGGTCGATGCCCCATCCCTGGAAACATTCCAGGTCTTGTTCCAGATGTCCCTGTTCACTGCAGGGGGGCTGGACTAGATGACCTTGACATGTCCCTTCCCACCCAAACTGTTCTGTGATTAGAACAGAGAGGTGTTATTTCCATTGAACCCTAAGGCACAGACTAGAAAAATAAGCCCTTCTTGATCTGATTTTTGGAAATCTCTAGTTCTGTCTGTTTCTTGATGGATGAGCATCAGGTTCTACCAATGCAGTTTCTTCCTTCTCTTTCACAAGCTTCATGCTTTAGCTAAGTGCCCCCATAAGTCAGTTGATCCAAGTATTTTGCAGTTAAGATTTGATATAAGACTTAGCCAAAGTGTTTGTTATTCACCAAAATTTGATGCTTTGTGTCTCGTGTTGGTGCATCCGTGCCCGATGAATGCAGTCGGGCACAGGTCTCGGGCAGCTTGGTGGGAAGAGACAGGAAGGGCAGGACAAGACTACATGAAGCAGTAGGATACTGGAAGCTGTTAATGAAGTACACGCATACGTGAGCAGAAAGGCAAGCACTCAAGAGGCATCAGGGTTATATAGAACACTTTCTTTGGCATGAAAACACAATGGCTGGTATTTATAGTACAAGAGCAACACTGGCAATTTGCTTGTGCAAATCAGGCGTAGTCTGTAGGCAGATGTGCATTTTCCTAACAGTTAAACCACAGAGGCAAGAATATTCCTAGCTGCCTAATAAACACAGGAGGCAGACTTTATTAGAACCTGCAATCATTTAAAATATTTGTTAAAAGTATTAAAAATTCTTACTTTTTTGTGATCGTGATTTCAGAGGGAAAGAACCACCAGCATCAGTGAAGCTCTCTCAGCAGCTGCAGGGCAGGCAATGTGGCCAGTCTGCAATAGGAAGAAAAGCTTTCTGTCCCACCTCAAGTTAATGTGGAAGGTGGGGGCATCTGGTAGTGATCTCATCAGTTCCCACCCAAGGCTGGCCAGATGCTGGGTGAAAATCAGTCAGGAGGGTCTTTCTTGCCTGGATGTGGACATCAGCCCATCACGTCAGTCCCTAACCCCTGAACTGTCACTTCTGCTGGAGTCGTTTCACATCTTTGCAGCAGAACTCATTTGTGAAGTGCTACTGCTCAGTTTCCCCAGATGCTCCCTACAGGACATTTGTTATCAGCCTTACCTAAAATACCCCTTATCCTTTATTTAGAGTTATTAAACAGTCCTTTGGTGCAGTGAACAGATATGCTGAGAGACTCACTACTTCACCATCATTAAAAATCAGGCAAGGTCAGAACTCAGAACTTTCTCACCTAACTACTCTTCCAGGGTAGAAGCTGGTGTTGAACGTGCCTGACATGCTTCTAGAATCTGTTGAAGACTGTCAATGATGAGGCAACTCTTTGCAGTCACTTAATTTTACATCAAAACTGAGAGGTGGAACTCACACCTGCTGTTGCTCTCCTAAGAGATATCTTTAGGATAGACTATATACTTCTTTTAAAAAAAGAAAAAATCCCATTCAGCCCTCAAGTGAGGTCAAATTTAGTCTACTTGAACTAGAATTGATGCAGTAACAGGAAGTCCCTCAGCAGGCCTCAGACAGAATCCCTCCTACACACACAGGCTCACTGATGCTGTTTGCAAAGCACAGAACATAACACAGCTGTGGGTTGTCCATCTTCTTCCAGCAGTGGCACAAAGCCCATTGATGTTCCTGCAGTGAACCTCTCAGTACATTTCATGTTGGCTTAGATAGAAGCCAAAGTGCAAAACAAACAAAAAATAATTAAATCTCTTTTTGAATAGATATTTTAGCAAGATTTCTCTCCTCGCTACATAGTGAGACCTGTGCTATTGAAACAGACCAGACATAATCGCCTGGCAAGAGAGGGTTGGGGAGAGGCAGCTCTTGCACACTCTGATTTGTGTTTCAGATCACAATTTTGACTAGCCAGGCCAGCAAAGAAATTGTAAAGCAGCTGGAAAAGAAGTTAAAAGATATAGACCTTATGAGTCTGCGAAGAATACAAGTCATTGAGGTTTTGAAGAGAGACTTTCTGGAGCCTGAGGATGTGGAACAGTGCATTTCAGCAGAAGACCCCAGCAGCAGTGGTGAGTATAAGAGACAGGGTCCTCAGGGAAGTTATGTCTTTGGGCAGCAGGACAGCTCCTAGTTTGTGTTTTTGTCCAATATATGCCACTTTGTGACATTTAGTGTCACTCATGTAAGGGGGAACTACTATGACTGGAGGAACAGCAAAATGTTTGTACCACAGCACTTCTCTGGGGCTTTATCACACTGAGGCAAAACAAGCATATAGACTTCATTACTGCATCTCTTGGTGTTATCCAAAACTTACTTAATGTGCAGTATGGATTTATTGAGGGAGTAAAGAGAGAAATGCATAGAGTTTGTAGGTATAACACACTCTCAGATACACATGCCCTCATACTGCTGAACACCACCCTGGACCACTGACTGGCTGATCAAAAGTTCCTTGGTGCAGGCAGAGGCAACCGAAATCCTTGGAGCAGATAGCCAGGAGAGAGAAGCAGGCAGGCAGGAGGGAGGGAGGGAAGGAGAAGCAGGCAGGCCACTTACAGGGACCATTTGAAGAATTACAGTCATTATATTAGTCTTAGATTATTTGCCATGTGGAGAGAGATTAAGGAATTTCTGTCTTTTTTTTTTAAATCTTTCTAAATGTAGGAGCAGATGCATAGTGTCATTTCTGCAAAGTAGAAATGTTAGCACATAAAGAAAAGATTTCTCATTGCAGATGGATGTAGCACTGTATTTTAGCCCCCAGCTGGCCTGGCAAACACACTGGGGAAAAAGGGCTATTCTGCTATAAATTAATCTTCTGGGAGTACCTGTTTCATGTCCTGCCTGTATGGTGACACTCTTAACACTTCCAGGCTGACTCTTCCCTCTGAGTTTACAAATGGGTTTATTATGTCTTACACATTTTGCAAATTGTTCATCTTTCTTTTTTTTTTTTTTCACTTTTACTTTTTTTAATGATGTATTTAATCTGCTAGACTTTATGCTAGTTTGTCATTTGGACGCATCATTGAGTTATTATTTGGAGGCATTTGGGGTTAAAGGGTTTTATTTTTGCAAGCGTTTATGACCTCAAAAACTCTGCTGTCCAGCCTATATTTCTCCATTCTTAAATGTTGTTGCTAGATCATACACATTTGCCCTGCAGTTCCACCATGGTGGTTTAAATACTTGCTATATGTCCTTGAAAACATTTTTACTTTCTCCTTTCAATTTCTTTTAAAAAAACCTCTCAATTTTATGCATTTCACTCATTTGAAATTATATGTAATGGTGCTGGATAGTTTTGACTGTTGCTGTATCTGCAAGGATGGATGTTCTGCTGTGGAATTGCTGTGTTACCAAGCAGCACCTGAACAGTAATGTCAAAACAAGCCCTGAGTGTTGCTCAGGTCCAGTTTGAGTTTTGCTTCTGTTGTTCTCAGGTCTGTGACTAGCTGCTCCTTTAAACACGTGCTGAGGCTGCTCAGTGTATCAGTCGTGGGGCCGTGTTGCAAAGTAACAGTTAGCTTCTGTACAAGGAGCAGTTCTTTTCATCACTATCACAAAACCCCCCCATTAACGTAGCTCGTCAGTTTTGCAGTCTCTTATTTCTCTTAGCATCATGTATTCAGTGTCCCTTGCTTAGGGAAAAGGAGGAAATGGCTTAAAATTGTGAGAAGAGTCTCTGAGGACAGTGCTAAGATGACCACAGAAAGGATGGTTTGCATCAGTCACAAGTCTTCTGAAGATGATAGCAGCCAGTCCACCCACCTGGCTGATGAGAAGGGTTTTGGTGTGGCCTGTGGAGCATCTCAGCTTCTAGCACTGTCCTTTTAAGAGGGTTGGCATCACAGAGACATGCTGTGATTCCTGTAGTAATGCCTTCTGAAGCACTTTTTATGTGGAAGACTTGAGGGACTAAGGAGATAAAGTGCAGTGGAAAATGCAAAGAATGTTCTTTTCTATGGCTGAAAATATTTTTGATTTTTCACATTTTCCTGCAGACATTGAAATCCTGGGAATGGACATCGACGTGCAAACCATAGAGGACAATGCCATCAGCTTGGAGATGCTGTTTAAAACTTGGCTGCATGACTATGGCACAGAGAGAGAGCACCTCCATCTCCTCCTGCCATCAGGAGGCTTCAGCCATGCCCCTGTACTCAGGACCACCCCAAGTACTTCATTCTCTCTCCCCCTCTGCAGGGAGCTCCTAAGCCCCACATCCTTAAAGATTACCCAAGCCTGTTCTGTGGGCACGTTCCCTCACATTTAGAGACTCAGAAGAGGTCTCTGGGGACTTTGAAAGCTGTCTAGTGCTTCTGTTGTCTCAAGCTGAGAGGGGCCATTTGCTTAGAACACTTCTAGGTTGCTGCCATGTCCCATGGCTGGTGATGCTATTTTTGGCATCCATTTATTTTATTAATCTCCATTCTGCAGCAAAAACATGGCTTGAAAATAAGCAAATTTGTAGCCTACTGGGTCGAGGTAAAAGAGGCCTTACATACTGAGAGCCAAGGACCTTCTGGCTCACCTCTATAGCCCTAAAAATTGTGTGCCTTGTGTTTGATACTAAAAGCCCGTGGCTGAGCTGCACTTAAATAAAGACTGTCTTTATTTAAGACTTGGGTTTTATTTATATCTATTGATTTAGCACTAAAATAGCTAATGTTCTAGCTGGGGCTGCAACTGTTATAATAATTCATGGGAAAATTTATAAGGAATATGTAATTTTTTGTTCCTTTACTAGTCAAAGTCCAAATCCCTAATCCATCCTTGGCTGAGCACTGAAAACAGCTGCAGCAGACGTAGGTGTTTCCTGCAGGTTGTTGTACCTGTACTGCCCCGTGGCACTGCCAGGGGGACCTGCACACCCACTCCAGCCTTCCCGCTCTGTGGGCAGCTCCCACCACCCTCACAGCAGAACCACACTGCCCACCTGCTGACCCAGGGCCAGCACAGGCAGTGATGCTGTTTTGTGAAAGGTGGATTTTCCTTCATCGTAACGTTGAATTTCATATGCTACTGAGACAAACCATGTTATACTGCAGTCAGGTTTTCTTGCTTTCCCACACTCAAGAAATCTATAGAAGGCCAGAGGAATTGTCTGCAGCTACATATCATGTCATACCAGAGCTAGCATCACCTGTGTGCTGGGTTTTGACACACACACACACACACACACACACAGAGATGGAAAAGCTGGCAGGAAACATGTGGCCCTGAACCCAGTGTGGCACTGGGAAACATGCTTCTGCTCTCTCTACAGCTGTCTGCTAATTGCCAGAACTGGAACCTGCCTGCCCAGTTACCAGCCAATCCTTGTTTCATTAACGTGCCAGGGATGTGGCATTTCCCCTGGTCTGTAAAATGGGGATAGACAGTTGCCTTGTGTCACAGGCTTTAGCATTGTTCTTCCCTTAATAGTTGCTGTTGCTAGAAAACATTAACTTGGTGTTTGTAAGTGCTTTGAGCATGCCATGTGCTAAACATTGCTCTTTCCAGCAGCTGAAGCCAATGTCTTTCTCCTACCTAGTGTGCCTGAAGTGTGATTTGCAGGAGAGATTGCTCGACCCAGCTCTGCTTTCTGGGATGGCTGATGGCACCGTGAGAGCAGCGGGTTTGAACCCCCCCTGCCAGATGGCAGCCTGGCCAGCGACAGCGCTGTATAAACTCCAGGTTGTGAGGTAAGTGTTGTTAGGGGCCTGGTGACTGGAGGGCTGGTATAGCAGCAGCCTTTGCTCTTTCTGTAACCTAGTAACACCACCATAAAGCACCAGGGGACCCAAAGTGCTAGTGAGCACAACTCTGATGTAAGGTGCCCTCCACCCCCATAACTCTCAGTGCTATGGAGTAGCACATCCCACACATGCAGACAGGAGGGCAGGGGCAAAAACGGCGTTAACATGACACCAGCACTTTATGAGTGTGTCTGTGTTTAGTCCATATCTGGGGCTAAACCACAGCAGTTGCTCTGTCACCCATGACCCCTCCCTAAGCAGAGAAGGGAGATTGGGAAAAGGAGAGAAGACCTGGGAGATGAAATGAGAACAGATCTAGTGAAACAGACAAAATAATACAAATAGAAAGCATTCAAAGTTACACTCACATGCTGCAGTCACAACAGACAGGAAGACATCTTCAGGAGAAGGAAGAGGAACAGGGTCAGGAGAAGCCTAAGCAGGAGGCCCCCCATCCCCAGCAAACTTCCCCCTTTATACTGAGCATGACGTTTCTGGTCAGGGATACACCTGTGAGCCACGTTCGGGCAGCTGCCCTAGCTGACTCCAAACTGCTAATGGCCTGCAGACCATGGCTGGCCTGGAATTCTGCCCCAGAGAAACCAGGACAGAGATAACACCACAGATGTTATTCGTGGAACAGTTGTTTCCTTCCAATGTGAAGTTCTGTAGATGGCAGCCATTGCTCCATATGTGATTCTGCTGCTCTCTCATTACCTAATGAGGCCACAGCAATTAATTGGATGTCAGAACCTGAGCTAACTAGTTGACTAGTAGTAAAAAAGCAAATAAAGCCTCATATAGTGCTGTGTGACTAACCATAAGAAGGTATTTGCCTTCCTGCCAGCAGTCTATGGCTGGGAAACAGCATAACAAGAAGAGTGATGCTCTCTAGTGTCTTTTCTGAGCTTTATGTATTGTGTCATTTCTGACCAATACAGTTGTTCTTAAAATGACTCTCATCCTGTCAGTAGCTGAAGAGCACTCAGTAATTGTGTATAAATGGGCCCCAGACAAAGCACTGAAGCTACTGGGTAGCGCCATGTCACAGAGCAGAAAGGTGCCATGTACAGGAGCACCACGTACCCTACAGTCTGTAGTGGGGTCTGTGGGGAGGTGTTGGCTCTGGGCAGGAGCAGAGCATGTGCCTGTTTAAGTAAAGGATAAGCATGATCCTGTAAAAATCACATAGGAAGAGATGAAATTGCCTGGGTGAGTTTTTGCCCAAGAGGCCAGATCCACCATTGGGTTTGTATACAAAAGGAATGAAGACTGGATTTGCTCCTTCGCATGCTCTTGTCAATGCAGATACAAGGGAATCTGGAAACAAGCAAGAAATCCTCTTTTCACTGCAGCTGGACTTTCTGCAGGGTTTCATAGTGACGGACCACAGCAATACAGACATTAAGTGCTTGTAGCAGCATTGCAGCTGGTACTGCTGTAGCCTCCCAAGCTGGTCATCTCCCAGGGTAGAGTCTCTTTGCTGGTTTCATGTTTCATGTGCTTCATTAACACGAGCTGTGTATTTGCAGGGCTCTGAAGTCTGAAGGGGTCTGTGAGTCTGTACTGTACGGCCTGCCTTTCATCATCAAGCCCACAAGCTGCTGGCAATTAGACTGGGATGAACTGGAGATAAACCAGCACAGTTTCCATGCCCTATGCCACAGTCTTCTGGTGAGTGTGTGAATATTGCAGTCCCACAGGGAAGGGTTGACACAGAAAGGAATAGTTAGTGCACATCTAGTAAGCTCTGTCTAGTCTGCACCAGAAAACATGTTTCAGAAGCTGCAGCTTCATCTCATGGGCCAGAGTTGGGCTTGTAAATCCTTCCAGCCAGTGCATCCACTGGAAAGATGCTGCAGCACATCAAACCTTAGGGAAGACTCTCTGGCCTATCTGAAATCCAGTGTTTGGAGGTAGGAAGTGCAAAAGTCAGGGTTGGACTCAGACGTGCACCTTTAGCTATGAAAATAATTAACCAAGGCTTAGGATGTGAAGGACTTCCCATTACTGACAAGTCATGAAGCAAAATTGGATGTTTTTCTTAAAAATTGTTTTGCATTCAATCAAAAAAGAACCCAATCAAACAAAATACTATCCTCAACTATAATGCAGAATAGTGTTCTTATTCTGATGTGGATGACTGCCTCTGCTCCTGAACCCAGGAGCTCCTACAGCTGAAGGAAGCAGCTGTTGTTCACAGCCAGTTTTGGCTCTTCCCATTTAGAAAAGGAAGTGGATGCTTTTGGCTAAATGTGAGCCACAGAACACGAGTCCAAACTGGAACATCGTGGTGCATTCCTACTATGTCATTATTCCTTCCGACTCTGCCACTCTACTTGTCAAAGCAGTTGCCACCAGAGAGCTTTTGTTGCCGTCAACCTTTCCAGCCCTCCTTGCTGAACATCCTGAGAGCGTGCACGGCCCTGTAGAGGTAAGGCACGGACAGCCCTGCACAGTATCTGTGGAAAAGATCCACACTCCCTGCAACAAAACCCTCAACACTAAAACCAACAAACCCCCCAAGCAAACCCCACAGCCTCTACCCGTCACATCTCGTGGCCACTAGGTTCTTTCTTCTGTTTGAGCAGAGTGCCCTGAACAGCCTGGAAGTGGAAGTTGCATATAACCCCTTGCACCTAAAAAGCAACCTGTACAAACACCTGAAAAGCATGTTGTACAAACCTCTGCACAGGCAGCAGGCCCAGCACAGGGACCAGCGACCGGAGCGGCATCAACCCAGGCAGGTCCGTCTCTTGCCTTTGTCTAGCCTGGGGAGTCTCTGTTCTGCCCTTCTGATCGGCACCCGACACAAGGGCTGAGGGCAGCTCCCGGTGCCCTGGCAGTATGGGGAAGGCAGCATGTGGCAGGGGCAACGTCCCCGTGCAGCTGGCAGAGCAGAGGGGTGGGTGCAGCATAAGCCCACGCAGTTGCCGGGGGGGTGCTGAGCAGCTGGCACAGGCGGGCACTGCTGGATGGTGTGCTGCTGGACAAGCCAGCACCTCCTTCCACCATGTGTATTTGTGTTTTGTCCCTGTGTTACAGCATCAGAGCAAAGCCAAAGCCACAGTGACACCCCTTCTGATGTCTGCTTCTCCTGTCCACACATTCAGACCAGCCGCAGTGAGAAGAGACTCCTGTGAACGCTCCCTGCTCCCCAAGGAGTACGAGGAGTTCCTGCAGTGAACTGCTCACATGCAGTCACTTGCCATCTTGCTCAGCTGCCAGGCCCTTTGCACGGGCCAGAAGCGATCAGGCAAGACACAGAGCTTGGCCTTGGTCAGACAGGCACTTCCTATCGTTTGTTCCTCCTTGTTGTTCTATGGTTTTGTTAGTCACCAAGTCAGTCTGCAGGAAGTCTGCAAATCCAGGGCCCTCTGTCCAGAGCCAGCTCTCCCCTGCAAATCCCAGTATTTCCATCCTTGTCAGCACGCATCACCAGGACACCTCCAATTTTGGTGTCTGAGACCAGGTTAGTACAGGCCACGAACAACACATTGCTGTCAGTGGGCACAGAGGAGCTGCAGGCGGGGCAGTGAGGAAGTCAGACAAGTAGGCAGTAACGTCAAGCTGCCCTCATCCTGCCGAAGCTTTTTTGAACAGGCATAAAACAGAGCTTTTGAATTTTATCTTAAAGCCCAGAACACTGCCCTCCTGGCAGCAGCACTACCCTTGATGATCCCGATTTGCTTGCTCCCCTAATTGGTCCTGCTGTCCAGCTCATGAAGGGGTCTGTAGCAAGTGCCATGCCAGTGTAGTGCCCTGGCTGGCTCCTACACAGTGACAGCTCACTGCAGCTGGAGCTGCAGCACAACACCGTTCTCCTAGCCAACTGCTGCTTGGATGCTCTCCTTTTTGTGGCCCATCTGTGCCTATGGGGATGTTCTGCAAGCCAACGTGGCAAGTACTTTTTAGCAGGGTTCAGAAGGTGGGAGAGGTTGGCCTGGAGCTTTTCAGAGAGCTTCTGCCCCGGGCTCACATGGGCAATTGCCTGTTGTTCGCTGCAGACACAGGCCAGCTGCCTCTGGCAGGGCAGAAGCTGGGGGCAGCTCAACTGAGCCAAGACAAGGGGGTCTCACAGGGCTCCCTGGGTGCCAAGCACCAGCAGGGGGTTGTGTTCTACTTACTGTATTCTGAGAAGCTGTTTCAAAATAAAGTTACTCACTGTAACGTTCACGTGCTGCCTGTAGTTTGTAGTGTGCACTGATGTCCAGCCTGGAGGTCATCACAATACCTTGTGCCCCAGTCAGCACAGAAAAGTACCTGTGAGCCTGACTCTCATACCCCTCAATTCCCTGGCATCAGGGCCTCCTATCCACAGCTGAACCTGGCACACATTTTTCTTCACGCTCTCCTCTTAGCTCATTAGCTTTGGCACAGACATGAACGTGCCACTGAGCGAACACCACTCAGCCAGGCTGCCTGGCTCGACAGCACTGCACCAGCATCTCCCCATCCACACGTCTGGCAGCCCAGACACGCCATAGGCAAATGTTTCACTCTGAGACACACAGACTTTAATATTAAAATAATTTTGTATAAAAATACTTTTGGAACCTGATGGCAAGCAGTCTTCCATGTGCCGCAGGGGGCATCCCAGCCGTGCAGCCCAGTCAGAGAGGGAGCCAGAGCAGAGCCAGAGCAGCAGGCACAGGGTGACCAGCCATCCCATCTGTGGATCAGCACCTGGCAGGAGAGCCAGCTCCAGAACCGGGGAAGCACGCCAAC
>NW_008602301.1:0-352 GCF_000691845.1 Merops nubicus | reverse complement strand
CCAGCCGGCACCGCCCACAAAGGGGCCTGGGCCCCTCGGCCCCCCCAGTGGGTACAGAGCAGCAGCACACTATATCTCTCCCAAGTCCTCATAGACAGGCAGCAAGCTGCACTCATCCACAGACTGCTCCTTCTTCTGCACGTGCTGGGGCTTCACCACCTGGCTGTACAGCACCTCCACGTTGTTGTTATTGCTGCTGTTGAGGCTGGATTGCCGGCGTCGCCGCTCCTCTCGGCGCCTTTAGGGATAAAGGCTGCCTGGGGCTTGGGGGCAGGCACCGGCCTGGGGCCCTTGGCCTTGAAGGCAGGTACCGAGTAGTCGTCAGTGCTGGGGTTGTAGGGGTACTCGTAGC
>NW_008602300.1:0-6716 GCF_000691845.1 Merops nubicus | reverse complement strand
ATTATTATTATTTTTAAATTATTTTTATTTTTTATTTTACTTGCCTGACATCAAAGGCAGCTTTCTTAGGCTGCAAAGGTATTTTAGTTTGCTTTCTTAGTAGCTGCACATTGCAACAAGAAGCTCACAGAAGTGGACAGAACCAATTTGACACCAGTTAGTCTTCAGATGAGGAACAACTGAAGAGTTTTAATGTCAGAGTTGTATCTCCTGTAACCATAGGTAACAACCCTGAACTAGCTAGATACATCAATAGCCTTCTGCTACTCTCTAAACTGAAAAGGAAATCTGGTTAATCTCGTGGTTTCCTGCTGCAACACACATTTGCAATGGCAGATATATGAGCACTGCAAAATTCAGTTACTAGATAATGAAAGATATCTTTCTTTCTCTCTTTTTTTTTTTTTTTTTCCTAGTGAAACATCAAGCTTGCCAAACAAGTAACTAAGCTCAACATATAATATAATTTGGAAATAATTTCTCATTTTACCTACTTTAAATGTAATAATTAAAAGATAATTGAGAGAAAGATATATATACATTTGATCAGAAAGCTTATATTTTACATATTAAAAAATGGAAGATATTCTCCCTGGAGTGGTCTGCCCTAGAGCTTCACAAAGGCACCTCACAGCTCTGGAGTAAGCACTGCTCTGCTGCCTAGCTGAGATGACTAAAGAGCAAACATGGAAAGCCAAATTCTTTGGGTGGCATTAAGCCTCCCTCTGTGGAAATATAAGCAGTCAATCACTAGGGAAAGGTGAGGGCAGAAAACACCTGGGCAGCTGCTGCTGTAATCACACCATGGTGTGGATGGAAGATTTGGCTCCGAGTGGCTATTTTGTCAGTTTGACAACAAATTATACTGTAGGTAGAATTCCCATGCCCCCATCCTATGTTGACACTACCTATTTTTCCTGTTTTGAACAGAGTGAGGGGAATGACAGGGATAAGCAAAGTCAAACCTGACACCTTCTGTTTCATGTGATCAGCGTAAGCATTGTGCGAAGATTGTGTGGAGTCTTCTCTGTAAAGCTGAGATGGCCGGCTATGGACACAACAAAGCAGGAAGACGCTCTAGAAACAGATGACTGACACACTGGAGCTTATGCCAGTTCGATCCCTTCTGCTGTCCTCTATCAGTGGACATATTTGGAATTCCTTGGTTTCAACTTTTTAAAAAAAAATTTTCCTGTTTTGCAACAGTTTATAATCTCCCATTTCTAGCAACAGAAAGACATCAGAAACATTTAACATTTATGTTTTCTCTCAGGTTGCTTGGTCTTGACAGTATTTCTCTCATAGTCAGAAAAGCCATGATTTTGCAAATCACAGTGATCCATACCAATCTCAGGTCATCGCAACATTAGTCACAACTGCAGTGCTACATCAACAATAGTCTAAAGTCTTCTGGGTTTGGCATTTAGTTTTATGTGCTGATTCACAGCCACATACAGCCCTACACTGGGTTCCTATTCAGCTCTGTGGATTGACAACTATTTGAGAAGGTGCTCTTCCAAAAAGAATGACTCTTCTTGCCCCAGTGTGCAGGGGGGCTTGACTTCCTTGTGGTAGTACCAGCGCTTGTGCAGCCATGCAGTGACTCAGAGAAGCTCACTTAATCCAGCTGGAAAAAACATCCACAAAAAGGTATTTTCTCAGCTAGGTCAGCAAGCTGTTTCAGCTGCCTGTGCTGACAAAACAGCAGAGCCCCAACACAAAGGGAAGGTGAAAAGGTGTGGCCAGGCAGAGACTGGAATTGCACCTTTCAGCAGCAGTGGAGATTGGCTACAATAGATGTGAAAACCCTCTTTCACCTTGGGGTTAGAAGAATATCTCTGTACAAATTTTCCTTGCTACTGTGTGGTCTTTTCTTCTCTCTTTCCTTCGTAGTAGGCTCAGCCACACTGCGAGGCTGTACTTGTAGCATAGCTGAAAAGAGAGGCATGCTGTGTTTGGACCCTTGAGCTGCCTTTGCTGGCAGCATGACCCACATGAATACCTTATGGCTGTTGCTTCAGCTTGGGTTTCAAGCCCAAGACTTGATATTTATCCACACTGTTTTTCACTTCAACTTCTGTATAAGGAGAAGTTGGCTGATATGCTAGAAGGGAAAAGACAAGTAGGAAGTACGAAGAGGAGAAATTAGTCTGACCTTCATAGGCCACATGGGGCAGGTAGCTTAAGTAACAATGAAGAATTAATCCCAGAATGAGGAACATCTCACAAGAACTCTGCATGAGACATGGTGTACCAGCAGCATCAGAACATGTGGTGGCCTCATAGGGATTTTAAGACATAGAATTTGAATTTCATAAATGTGGATGAGCCTACAAATAAGGATGAAACCATGTTATTTCTCAAAACATTTTTGAAAGTTGATCCTTTTTCTACCATGTTGCTGATACAAGTATTTATAAGAAGAGGATCATGCTGCTTTAACTGGTACAACCCAGTAACACTTCCTGGAGAGCTACTATGGCATGTGAGAACAGTTGGTCTAGTACACTCTTTGGCCCTACTCCAGACCATTTCTCTTGTCTCAGAAGCTGAACTCAATGATCAAGCACTACTATTCCACTGGTTTAACAAGTCTCAAGATACTCTGTAACTTGGAGAAGCACCTTGACTGGACATTTCACATTGGTTAAGAACGTGAAGTCCAAAGTCTGTCAGCTTCCAACAAAAATCATTCTATGATTGACACATACTGAGAGGTTGCTTACGCCATTAGCCGTGCCTGTAGTTTTGGGAGAATCTGTCAAGTTTACTCAAGTGTCTGGTCTTGTAGTTGACCAAGATGACCCCAAAATATGAGGAATGTGTCTGGGATGTGACTCATCAGCAGATACAGTCTGGAAATGAACTACTAGAAGTATCACTTTACCATGAAAAAAACAGCCCTGGCTTCTGATATTTTTAGTCTATATTTACTCTTAGTGAAGGAACACACTAAAGATAAGAGTCAGCAGGTAGCGAAAGTGATCTCAGTGGCCAAGAAAGCCTTACTCCCCAGACCCTTGCTCCAGCTCTTCCTCATCCACATGTTCCTGTCCCATCAAACTTCACTCCTTCCTTGTTCCAGCTCTGACAGGCTTTGCTGCAAATTGATCTAACTCATGGCTGGCTTGGTGGGTTTGATTTTAGTGACTGAAACTGTCTCCCAGAAGTACCTCATTAGCTCTGCAGCTGGCACACTCTAAACAGCAGGTGTGAGTGGTTAGTGCTGGGGCAGAAAGGTAGGGTGGGAAGGACAGGGAGCAGTGTGGGCATCAGCCATGGTGGGGTGTTACTTCAGCTGACTCAAGCTGTGAAACCATCCGTCGAAGCTCAATGGTCTGTCTTGCAGGCAAAGGCTGTGAAAATCAGTAAGGTTCTATGAACTGTGGTTAACAGCATTTCTACAATTAACTAATTAACTAACAAAAACTGTATGGTAGCGTTATTCAAATCTCCTTTCTCTGCAGATATACCACTGATAGCAGAGTAATACACAGATGAAACATAATTGCAACATTGAGGAATGCTTAAGCTACTTACAGTATTTAAGAATCAATGTAATAGTAAAAAACTTACTATTGTCAGCTGGGACATCAAATCACAGAGATGTTAAAGTCAGTACTCAAAAGTAGATATTTAAGTGCATGGATCTCACTCGCTGATGTGTCTAGGTGATAAGAAAAGCCTTTGTGGAACAGGTGCTGAACTTAAACCTGTCAAATCCAAGAGGATCTTCCATACTACTGGACATTGTTGTCCCATTAAGACTTCAACAAAGAGTTCATTTAAAACCGTGTTTAGAGTACTTTGTTGAATGTGTAGAAAGATTTTCATGTAGGGCGGTTTTGGATGTAGGTCATGGAAGGGCAGAAAGGATATAAAATAGTTGCTGATGCACATGATGCCTCTTATGACTAAGGAAAATGAAAGCTGTAAAGGTTTTTTGGGAAAAAAAATGCCCATGATATCAAAACCAAGGTAAAATTAAGGAATATGTGGTTATGCTGAAGCCCTGAGGTACTGAAGCAAAGGGAGTAGAGGCATTCCTCTGGAACAAAAAAAAAAAGGAGGTATTCCATAGATTAGCTTGGCATTGCTTTAGAACAAGTTATTCCTCTTACTCAGAAAGCAAGCATGGTGACAGCCTGTGCATCTATTGGGAACGTATAGCATGAAAAAAAACACACAATCAATCCATTTTGAGGGTAAGTCTGAACTGACAAAAGAAGATGCTGTTATCTGTGTTATGGACTTGCTTTTCTATATGAATGTTAAAAGACTTGTTTCAGATCATTTATGAATCAAATTATGGTTTTAAATTTTGTAGCTTTTGTTTATATTAATTCAATTTGCTGGAGATATTTAAAGGGGGCTTACATGCTTTTTTGTAGCTAAGAAAGAAAATTTAAAATGGAAGTGTGTAAAACACGGGACAAATATTTTCCCAAGGAATCTTCCCTGACATGGAGTAAATTCTTGATGTGACTTCTCATTTTCTGTGCTTACTGTAGGAGAGCAGCCTGAAGTAACAAAAAAGTTGACTTTTTAAGAGGTGACATGAATAAAAAAACCAAATTGTAGTAGACAGAATATGCTCTATTTTGGCATGCCTTGTTCTGGGAGTTTTAAGTATCACCGGTAACAGAATAGGACTTTGGAGCTGTGCATGATCTTCCTCAGGCCTGTGGTGTGCAGATACACACACAGATACATTCACAGCCTCTTGAGAATGGCCCCAAGGTTGACCTCAGGGTCCACTCTCAGGATGTTCAGAAGCACTGTCCATTAGTAGCCCATAAAAGTTGTCAGGCTTGTTGTGAACCAGAGTCATGCAGACCAAGGTAGAAAGAGAAGAACATCGAACTTACAGCCTGTTGGAAGCCACTTTCAGACTGGTGTATAGGTGATTGCCTAGTGGATCTGCAGAATTATGTAATTATTTTTACTATTTTTATCTAAGCAAGAAGGTTATTAAAGCTGGACAACATAGACAACGCATGTCTTACTTTACAGAATGTAGTTTTAGCTCAATAAATCTGTTTATATTTTCATAATGTCATACTTGTGGGCTTTGTTTTAATTTTTATTAATAAAATTGTATTAATAAAACTGAGTTTATAAAATACAAAGTCTATAGAAAAATCAATATTTAGGTGCTGTTGTTTTGCCAATCCTATGGGTAATTCATTTTCTATTAAAATTATTTGGGTTTATTTGATGCTATAATAATAAATCATTATTTTCAGGCCATCCAGAGCATTTGATTTAATAAGTGAAAACTAGATGTAAATGCCAGAATTTAAGACAGAGAGTATTAGGCAGCCTTGAAACAACAAAAAATATTAAATACACAAAGCTTGTCAGGAAGTAGCCATATATTACAAAAAGAAAAGCACGTGCTGACCATATGTGGTGACTTTTTTTTTGTTCTTATACTTGCCCAGGTTAATACTGTTCCAGTTATTTTACAAAGACAATCTGTTTTCACTGTATTTTGTCTGGCTTTCCTTCCATTAACATTCCTGGCAACAGTCACACAAGTAAACACTGACACTGTTCTAAAAACCAGAAGATTAATTTTTCCAGGATGTGTTTCCATAAGTTTCTGGTCTTTTCTAACATCTCACTGTGCCCTGAGAAGGGGAGGTCTTGCTCCTCTGGTGCTCAGAAGGCCTCCTTGCCAAGTATCCCTTCTACAAGCACTCTCGGACACCACCCACTCCTTTCTCCCCCTTCTTGCTCTAATACTCATTAGTCCCCTATACAAGCACACCGAACTCACTATTCAAGCAGAATATGTTCCTTTTTTTTCCTGGGCTTGTATGCTGGGTCGCTGAAGTGAACATATCACCAAGAGTTCTCCAGTGCTACCTGCATGGGGGGAGCAGGTGCTAGGGAACACAGAGGAGGGGAAAGACAAGGAACCCTTGTCAGTGGTGAGCAATGGTTTTGTTAGCTCATCCTGTTTAATGCAACTTCACCCTTGAAGTATGGTGAAAAAAGAAAGGGTTTTTTTCCTTGGCTAACTGACCAAGTGAAAACAGAGAGGCAGGGGAGCTACTGGTGAGTCTACAGCCTGGGTGACTCCCAAGCAAAGTACTAACCTTGATTAGACAATCATGAATCATAGAATGATTTGAGTTGGAAGCAACGTTAAAGATCATCTTATTCCAACTCCCCTGCCATGGACAGGGAAACCTTCCATTAGTCCAGGTTGCTCAAAGCCCCATCCAACATGCCCTTGAATACTTCTAGGGCAGGAAGTGTTCAATCCACACCTTCTCCAGGCAGCCTCTTCCAGTGCCTCATCACCCTCACAGTAAAGAATTTCTTCCTTATAGATAATCTAAACCTACTCTCTTTCAGTTTGAAACCATTACTCTTCATCCTATCACTACACTCTGATAAAGTGTCCCTTCCCATCTTTCCTGTAAGCCCTCTTTAAGTACTGAAAGACCATAATAAGGCCCCTCCAGAGCCTCCTCTTCTCCAGGCTGAATGACCCCAACTGCCTCAGCCTGTCCTCATAGGAGAGCTGCTCCAGCCCTCTGGTCATCTTTCTGAATATATTGTGTTGATAATGCATTTAATACGGTACTGAATTAACCAATAAGAAGTTTCAGAAATTGTTTGATCAGCTTTATCCTGAAATTATTTATCTGGATATACTGCAGTGAATTGACATTTCACAACACTCAACATCCTTTATATATATA
>NW_008602299.1:0-8329 GCF_000691845.1 Merops nubicus | reverse complement strand
GTAAACCCTCTGGTTTCCTCCTCGCCCATTCACCCAGACAGGGAATGCCAGCTTGACTGACTGAGCCCAGTCGGCGCATGCTACTCTAATTTTCCTTCAGTCTGTAAGTGGAGTTACTGTCTCTTTTCACTTCCCTTTGACTGGCGGGTCCCAGTCAGCGGATGCTACTCTAATTTTCCTCCAGTCTGTAAGTGGAGTTAGTATCTCTTTTACCTTCCCTTTGATCCGAGCAGGAGCGCTAAGGTTGTAGATTTCATCTACCCTAGCATCCTCTTTGTCGGAGTCCGAATTGGAATCTGGGTCTGAATCAGGTGCAGACCATAGGGTATACCAATCACTCCAGCTGTTATCTGAGTCAGAGTCGGAAGTCGACTGATCAGATACTTCCGATTTGCAGAGCCTTTTTGTCGGGCTCCAACCCCGCCCCTTTCTCTTAAGATTGGGCTGTTCTTTCTCCCTGGGCTCACCCCGCCTCCTGCCAGGGGAGGGACTTGCCCTACAAAGGCCTTTTTTGAACTTGCCGTTCTGATTGGCTTTCCGCTCCTCCTCCGCGTTCCACCCCTCTTCCCGGGCTCTCCACCCCCCGGCTGCATACCAAGCGCTCGCGCATCTCCCGTGCAACGCAGCCTCCCCCCGCACTGCAAGCGACCGCGCGTTGCCCGGCAATGCAATCGCCGCCTGCATTCCAAGGGTTCCCGCGTTGCCCGGCAATGCAATCGCTATCTGCAGCCCAGAGTCTTGTGTGCTGCCCGGCGCCACAGGCCCCGCTTGGAGTCCAAGGACTCACTCGCTGCTCAGCGCCACAAGATTCCTGCCTCCGCTGCGAGGGCCTTAGGGGACTCTCACGTCCAGCAACTCAATTCAGGGCTAGGTCCTTTCCTCTTAGAGCAGGACCTGGATGTTTTCACTCCCAGCCCCACTTCTCCGGGATAGCGCCACCGTGCCTGGAGAGAGTATGTTTCAGTCTGCAGCCTAAAGGAAAGCAGGTAGCCCCAAGTTTCCTGCCTCCACTGCGAAGGTGTTAGGGGACTCTCACATCCAGCAGCTTCATTCAGGGCTAGGTCCTTTCCTCTTTCTGCCAGCCCGATTTCTGAATGAAACATACTCTCTCCAGGCACGACGGCGCTTTCCCGGAGAAATCGGGCTGGGAGTGAAGACAGGCGGGCCCTGATCTAACAGGAAAGGATCTAGCCCTGAATTGAGTTGCTGGATGGTATGGTTACAGCTCAGCTGGATGTTGTGACCTGAATGGGAACATGCATCACCTCATCATTTTTCTCCCTTTAGGGGAAGCTAGTGACAGTGTTAGATCAGTTTACACACTGTACTTGCTTGTAGGAGTTCCTTGGTATGGCATGGCAGCAAGAGCTGCCCAGTGAGGCCAGGGGTGCCCCCACTGGCCTGGACACAGCCTTGCCCACAACTCTTGACAGTCTGCCATTCCCCAGCATGCATCTAATGCTGCTGATAAAAGCTGATACTGCCAGCCTGTCTTGCTTCATACCTGGCATTTAATAATCATGGCAAAAGGAGCCACCAAAAATAAGGCAAGTTCATAGTGGAAGTCAATTTTCTTTGCATTACATGAAAAATTCCTTTTCTGCAACATTAAGCCTCTCACCATCAGATCAAATGCAGACCGTTGGCAATGTTTTTCTGGGCAGACATAAATATTTCAGCACTCGTCACTGGTGATGAACCTTTTCACAGTGATCTTGTTCCCTGTGGAGTCAGCAAGCCCCACGTGCTGTCAGTGCTACAAGTGTCCAACAGGAAAATCTAATTTGCACTTCCACCATTAAACTTCTTTTTCCAGCCCTGAAAATTATTCTGGGTGGCATTAGGCAGCCAGGCCCCATAAAACAATGTAGAGAAGACTGTCAGATCACTGCCTTGGCAGAATAATCTGCTCTGACAGTAAGGAAATGACTGTAGGAGTAAAACAGCCCTGACTCAGCCAAGGACACAGATGAGTGTGAAACACCAGTGCTGCCACTGCAATGCCTGCAGAACCCTGGTTGTGCCACACATGACACACCACTGCCAGGGACTTGGCCAGCACTGAACACCTCCAAGCAAGGCCAAAGTGACTTCATACAACTTTTTTTTCATGAGCTGCAACCAGACGTATCAAACCCCAAAAAACCCTGGTGGTGTGGTCTCCCTTGCTGAAGGGAACTTAGGCTCTGGCAGCAACCATGACTCTGTCAGGCTGTGGTGTAGACACTGGGGAGGCTGCAGAGAGCCTTGCCCATGCATCTGGCTCTTAGCAAAGTTTATGTGCTCTCAGAAAAAAAAACATGTGGCTGTCACAGCTCTACATCCAATTTTTCTTACAATTATATGAAGACTTGTGGCTGTCATTCTCAGAGATATTTTCTGTACAGCTACATATTAAGCTTTTAAGAAAGTAACCCAAACCCATTAATCGCTAGCATATTTCTTACATTACCAGTAAAGGATTGCTTCAATAATTATTTTAATGGATTGCTCTGCTATGAACGATTTTAAGTTTAAAGTCCTTACAAGAATCTTTTTATAAGCTTTCTGAAATCTAATTTCCATACATCTCGCACAGCACTACGTTAATGTAATGCATAATCACATAAATCCCTCTCTGATAAAATTATCCCGGGTACTGCTAAAATTCAAACCATTGTCTTAGCTACATGTGCCTTTTCCAGATATCTGACTTACTGAGACAGAAGCCTAGTGTGTTCAAGACTTTTTTTTTTTCTCCCCTTAATAATAACTTGAATAGGAAATTTAAGATGACATCTTACAGCTTAAATTTTCCATGTCAGCAAATTTCAGAAACAAAACTGACTTTTTCAGTGACAGCTCTTAATAGAGACCTACTAACTTACTACTCTTGTGTCCCATGACTTCATTTTTGTTCCCACTTCCAGTGCTTTTCATTCCATAAGCCAACTTGCTTCCTCTAGCATGATGTAAAACACTGATATGACTCCTTTGCTCTATCATCGATTTCCTAAAATAATTTTGTTATTCTCTGCTACTCAGAATGTACAACCACCAATCTCAGCATCAACAGTACTTTGCTTTTGATAGGTGCCTTAGTTATCCAGTGATGATCTTCCACAAAGGAAACAAGGAATGGTGTTATCCAACTAATTCAGGTACATACAAACAGTATGGTCAGCTAAGTCCAGTCTTTTTCCTTGAATTTCTAAGAATTTTCCTATAAACGGTAGGAGAAGGGCAACATGCAGAAGCAGGCCAGATCAATCACAGTATATGTTACAGAGAAAATTTGTGTCCAGATGTAGAGTCTAAGAGAAGCAGACAAAAATTTAATTTTTCCAGTAAGTGTAAGGAAAGCTTGAAAATGCAAGCCTCTTAGCACAACACAAAGTCGATACAGCACCTAAAAGAGTATAGAAGAGGAGATTTAAAAAAAGGGGAAGTAAGCCTTGTTAGTGCATTGCCAAAAAAACAGAGTAATGGGGGAAAAAAATCTTATATATGAAGCCATATGCAATTATTGTGGCAAGAGAAATAATTATTCTGTCAAAGAAAGGACAAGAAAAACTATGCACCACATGAACAGTGATTCATACAAGGAGACTGTGCAAGTATCTGACATTACCCCAGCAAAACAGCAAAAATATATTGTGTACATTAAGCTACCTTCAGGTACAAGAACCAGCCCCACTCAGCCTCCCAGGAAGCAGAATGCTGAGGATGAGCTGCAGAAGTTGGTTTGCAGGGAATTTGAGTAACTTATCCAGGAATAAGGAAGTCTGATACTCTGTAATGCAACTGTATCACATCTGCTCTATGTCAAAGCTGTCTGTAAAGCAAAGCTGAGCCAGCAGTTCAGAATTAAAGGTGGCTGCAGAAAGTAAAGGTAGACATAAATTTACAGAGAAACCATAAGGAGTCAGAAAACAGCTTTTAAGAGAGCTGTTGTTTTAACCTAATAAACCTGTCACCTTAAAGTCCTTGAATACCATCACCAGTACAGCTGCACTGTTGTACATGAAAGGAGTAAAAAATTCACCTTTGGCTGGCTAAGTATCACCTATTCAAGGCTGCTTGGTGCTTCTGGTTGCTAAGGTGTTCCAGGGTTTCTGAAGTTATGAGCTGCCCAGAAAGCTGAGCTCTTGCCCTCACCAGCAGCAATGGTGGTTAGTTTTCGAAAACAAGCTTTGTTATAGCTCATAATGGGGAGGACTCTCTCCACAAGATTATTTAATGCAAGTGCCACAACAATTTTTAAAATTGAAAGCTGTCAGTCATGTTTCCTAAACCTACATGTTTACAATAAGAATTGCTTGTGTTATTTACTGGTTACCATTAAAGAGAAGGGTTGAATCACATTATTAAACTATTATTGCTGAGAATTATATGACCAGAATAGCTATTCATGCCTTACAGCCATAAATTATTTACACAGAGCCCACCCCTCCATCTCTCCCTCTGCACTGCCTCTTCTGTGCTAACATTTCTCTATGAATATTTAAGGTAATGTCTGCTCTCATCTCTTGTTCAAAATCAAACACAGGCACACTACAGTGCACAATGAGCAGTTGCTATTCAACACACAGCACACCATTATACAATGAACACTGTCAATTAATGGATATAGCACTGGTTTGTTTGTAAGAAGTTAATGCTTGCAAGGCTTTGAGGTGCAGGGTTGTATAACCCCCACTAATAAGCCTTTAAAACTTCACCTGGAAAGTAAATGCAAATACTGAAGCCCTTATTTAAGTACAGGAATGTTTGATGCAGCAGAAGTTAAGTGTGGTGACATCATCAAATGTAAAGGGCACCTGGTTGTCTCAGCCTTCAGTGGGAGATTAATCATCCCAGAGCACAAGTGCGAGCAGTGGCTAAGCATTTCAGAGAGCTTCCCTTGGTCCAGAGTCTGCTTGGGAATTTGTCTTTCTCTGAAGAGCAGCTCTGCTGCTGGCATGCCAGCAGAGCTATCTGTGTTAGCCAAAAAAATGACAGCAGAACTTATTCCTCCATGGATGCACTGGCCTTGTGTGACAGTGTGGGTAGTGAAAGACATTTTAAGACATTCCTCAATGAGGGTATCAGGTTATTTGTTCATTCATTGAAATGACACATCAGTGCCTGTAGGACCATGTATTATGCCACTGATCTCAAGCAATATATAGATATATAAAGCAAATTCTGCACACCCAGGTTGGTGTGTTCTTCTCACTGTGCACTCTTGGGCATATTAATGGCTTATAATCTGGCTGTCAAAAATCACAGTGATCTTCAGGGTTTTTGCTGCACAGCCACTGGAGATGCACAAGATGTAGGAAGGCTGAGGCATAGGGTCAATAGTTACCTGCCTTTGCCACGCAGCTTCTCAGCACAGCAATACCCATGCAAAAGCAATCTCTATGCTGCGTCTGCACACACTGGGTGAGGTATTCAGCCTGCAAAATAAGAACAGGCTTGAGGTAATGGGGCTGTCACACTCACAGGACACTGTCCTCCTCCCTCCTATTATGTCCCCTGGGCTGAGCTGTGGCTCTGCTCCTTCCTTGGCCATGGGGAGCTGCATGGAAATGGGATTGCCCCAGGTTGCTGCTAAGAACAGCAAGAAGGATACTGAATGCCTTCCAGCTCTGCTTTGCATATCACAGCTGCTTTGTCCTCAGCCTCCATCCTCCAGCACCACCCTGGCACTAGGTTGAGTTTTGTAATGGTTTGAAACTCCTGCCACTCCTGGGGGTGGAGATTTGAAATCTAAAACTGGGAGTGAGACTGAATGAAAGGGGCGGAGACCTGTTCTGTTCCCACTCCCTTCTTCCTGTCTTCGGGACTTCCTGCTAGTGTCTATAAAGGGGGAGAGAAGGCACACCCCCTTGCCCTCTTCTTCTCGCACTCTGCTGGGGTCCTGGCTGGAGACACGCTGCTCTGCTGCTGTTTGTGGTTCCCTGTGCTGCACATGGCTGTGGCCATCTTGGGACCTGGGCCTGATCTACAGACTCGTTCCCTGCCTGCATCTGCATCCAAGGATTGTGCATCCAGCTCCAATCCACCTCAATCCAGCAAGATCCAGTACTGGGAAGCCTTAGTAGAGCGTTTGGGTTCTGTATTTTTGGAAGTTTACCCTTCCTTGTTTTGTTGTTACTATAATCCCTTTACCCTGTTAAACCCCTACACTTCTTCCTTTCTATACCCTGTTAAACCCTTACCCTTCTTTTCCTTTCTGTTCCCTGTTAAATAATATATTTCATTTTGTTAACTTTTCAATCGGTGCAAAGATTTTATTACCCCTGCCTTCCTTTGTTTACCTCTATCAGGGAAAACTAAGGAATAAGGGAGGAGGAGCACAATTTTGCCCTCTAACCAGGACAAGTTTATGGCTCACCTTCACCAGGATGCATGTCAGTGAAAGGAAGTGGGCTCTTCCAGCTTTCCAAAGTCCTTGAGTGTTTTGGACACTATAAAATATATCAGCATTAAGCATAAGTGTGTATGTCCCTGCCTCCATTTTCTTACAATAGTTTAAAGTCAGGTGGGAGACCCACTTCTTCCTCCTGGGTTACTTTTCACTCCCTGTGAGCAGAAACTGGCCTGTCACAGGGTGGTGGTGTTGGATGGAAATGCTCCTTTCCATCTCCACATGCCTCCTTGATTCATCTGTTGCAGAGTCTTGCTTGGAGAGTAGTCCCTGCATTTGAAAAGCTCTCCCTGCTTATAACCACCACTGTGAATAAGCTTTGCCCATTACACAACTTGCACCAGCCTGTTACAAGATTTAGGACATTTTCATGACCTCTGGTAGTGTCAAAGCAATACCACAGCAGCCTCAGTTGTGGGCAAAGTTACTCACCTATTAGCACATGCTGGTATGCAGAGAGGAACTGCATGTGTGACAGCCATGCTGAGACCAGGAAAATCCATAAGTGCCACTGTTCCCATGGGCTTCAGCTGTGACATTACTGCCTGTTTAGACCATCCTCTAAATAAAATCCTGAATATTGTTTGCAATTTTTACATCTTGGGACTCTCCCAGGAAACGTCCCATTATGCCTTTGGTAAAAAAGAAATATTGTGTTCCTAAGATTATTAACAATACAACCATCTCAGTTGTGCAGAACCATGAATATTCACTCACAGGAAGTTGGGCTTTTGTTACCTTCAGTTCCTGTTAATCAATGTTGAACAAAGTACACATTCTCCAGGATACTTCACATATGTGTTCAGGGGCTAAATAATAACCTGCATCATTGCTGTAGTTGCAAATATTCATTTCCATGTATTTGAGAAATTACATTCTTCCAATCATACAAACAAGAGTTATGGAGATTTCATGGTTATATAACCAAAATATACTTGTAGAAATAGCTGGAAAATGTTCTAGTGGTTGGTCTCAGCTTCTCTCCCTTCAAGGGGAAACAGTGAAGGAATTGCAGGTCAGGTTAAACCTGCAGAGGATCGAGCAAGATGTTGGTGCTCAGCTGTAGAGTTGACAAAACATATGTTCCGTTTAAGGAAACTTGTTTACCAAAATAGTGATTAAGCAACCTCCCTTCAGCACAATCTGAAAATCCTCTGTCCTGCTTTGCTGACATTAAGAGCCTGTTCTGCCAATGACCAGGCCTAACAGGAACGACTCAACCATCAGGAAGAGAAACCAATACACAGACTGTATTGTAAGCAAAAACATCGTGACGTGAATGACTGCTGGGGGTACAAACAAGTCAGCCAGCTTGTATATAATTGATGCCACCCCCAATGATCCCAGAAAAGACATAACTCAGCCCACAACAGGTGGTATGAACAGACAACCGAGGTTTCCCATAGTTGCCATGGGAAACAGCAAGATCACCAAGTTAAACATATAAGAAAAAGGTGCCCACAGGGCAATTCTCAACCAATCAGCCCGCATTCACAAAGGTCTAAATGGACCAGGGCCCAGCTCCAGGGAGAGTCGGGTCTTTCCTGAACCAGGAAGCTCTGTGAAGTGCACTCCACAGACAGACACTCCTGACTCCCTGCAAGTGGTCCCAGCTTTTATCCCCAAGCAGACACCTGACCTTTGTCAACTCAAGGTGGGACCCCTGGGGCTCATTTCCCTTATGGCTCTCCCTGCAGGGCATTTCCCTTCTGGCTCTCGCTGCAGGGCCGGCCGCGCCCTGGGGGGAAGCTATAAGGCAAACTCACCCTCTCTTGATGAAGGGCTGTGGGAATCACCCATATGGCAACCTTAATTCGGGGCTTGGGGTTCAAACCCCAGCATTTCAGAGCCGTCAAGCAATGAAGAGATTTGGGATAGGCTAATCAAGTAGTGATGAGCCTTTTGTGCCCTCTTGTCCTGGTTCCGTGTAAAAAG
>NW_008602298.1:11187-20938 GCF_000691845.1 Merops nubicus | reverse complement strand
CGAGGCCGAGCTACAGGTTTCGGATACTTACCTTGACTGACTCAAAGCTTTCATTCGGTTTTGTACACTTTTTCCCACCCCACCCCACCCCCGTTTTATTCCTCTGGAGCTTGCCAGCTCTGGCGCGGTTGGTAAACAGGAGGAGCAGCTACGCTCGGCTCTTCCCAGTGTGGCTGAGCAGATCCAGCCCATGGGCAGAGCACCCTCACCAACTCCCCAGAGGGACATTGCGACAGCCTATGGGATTTTCTGACATGCTGACAAACTTCACTGAACCTTCTGCTGCTTTCATTGGTTGTTTATCCTTCAGCCTTTGCATATGGCTCTACCCCTTCCCCACCTTTTCCTCCTTTCTGCCCACACTCCCCAAGATCAAATTCCTTCCCTGTCCCAGAGTTGCAGTCAGGTTAGGTGGAGGTTCTGTCAGACACCACAAGTCTGTTCTTGTGTCTTGAGTTCTGCTCCTCAGTTGTCCCCATTCACCTTTGATTGCCAAGTTCTTGCACCAGCAAATGTTTTGATCCTTTACTGACAACATTTGGAGTTCAGGTATTTGGTAAACAGCTGTATCACAGCCCATAGTGAGGAATTTGGATTCCACATGTTGACTTGGGCCTCTGCAGTCAAAAATATACCTGGGGTTTGGGTCTTCTCGTGGCTGCAGTGGCATCACATGAATTAAATTAGTAGCTTATTGTGTTTAGCATTGAGAAGAAATCTGAGCCTAGTTTCTAGATACTGTATGTAAGTTGGAGAACAAAAAATGTTTCACAGAATCAATAACTGTTTGGGTTCCTTCTCCCACCACAGACTGGACTCTTGCTAGGTTGGTAGGGAGCCAGAGGGACATCACAGTGAAATATCTGATGTGGCTCTGGCAGCAGTTCCTAGGCTCCTTCCCCTTACATTGTGGGGAGTATCGTCCTCCAGTCTAAAATGTCTTGCCTGCTGTTCCTCAGCAGGTTGAGGTTTATAGGACACTTCCTTGGCAGGTATTATCACACCTATTTGGTAGATAGATAAACCAAGACATTTGTCCAAAATAACTCACTAAAAGCTCGAGGAAAAGTATCCCAATATGCAGAGTCCTTCTCTTGAAGCCACATTAAGATTTCCTGCAAAACCCTGGGTATTCGTAGAACTCGAGTACCTTGTAAGATCTGGGGCAAAATGAAGCAGCATAATCCCTTTTGTGAATAGGGGAAAATTAATTCCCAGATAAGACAGATTCTATTGGCCCTCGTGAGGCCAAATTTTTCTGTCTGGAAGTGATGTGAGAGCCTTTTGTCAGCTCTCTGCACAGAGTGACTCATCCCCAGCACACCACATGCCTTGTGAAGCTAGGTGTTCAAAGCCCACCTTCCCAAAACCTCCCCTCTAACTGCAGCAAATGGCAGCTGGGAACCAGCTCTTGAGTCTCGCTTCAGCTTCCACATCCCCACCACCCCTCAACATGATGAAACAGCAAATAGTCATTCTAATGTAAAAGCCCAGCTACGGATTCTGTGCTGTGAGGGTGGCAGAGCCTGGCCCAGGCTGCCCAGGGAGGTGGTGGAGAGATTCTTTCCTTCTCTGGAGAGATTCCAAACCTGCCTGGGCATGATCCTGGGCACGATCCTGGGCACTCTGCTCTGGGTGACCCTGCTGGAGCAGGGGGTTGGACAAAGTGATCTCCAGAGGTCCCTTCCAACCCCCCCTGTGCTTGGATTCTGATTGAAAAATATCTTTAGATCATACCTATAATGAGGAAAACAGTGACTCAGATCCAAAAGTGCCTCTTCTCACAGCACTCTGAGCACCCAAAGGTGAAATAAAGGTTGGGTTGGATTTGTTATAGCCTCTTCTTTTTCTTCTTTCGGTCAACTATTCAGTGTTGCTCTTCATTATATCTTGTTTTACCCTTTCGAGAGCTCCACGTCCCGCCTGCGTGCCCGCCTCCGCGCTATTCAGGGCGGGCTGGATGGTCGCCGGGCTCGCTCTCGGCGGGTGATGGATTTGGGTTGATTGCCTGACACAGGAACAATGCGGGGCTGAACAATGGCCCCGCGCCCGCACGGCTCCCCATCTGTTGGGTGCGTGTGCCCTCAGAGGGGGCCGGCCGGGGCAGCTGAGCCCGCTGGGCCAGCCCCGTGGCGGGGGCAGTGGCCATACAAGCTGAGCATGTGGCACAATAAATCAAACCTAATTGAACTTTCGCCTGTTCTGTTGCCGCCCCGCCGCCCGTCCCAAGCGTGGCGCTGACTGCAGGGACAAAGCCCCCAGCCCCTGGGCAGCACGAGCCTGCCCTGGGAGGTGACAAGTGGCGCCAGCTTCTCTCCTCACTCTCAAAATAGTGACAACTTCCACTCAACCAAAATGCTTCCAGGCTCGGGATGGGTGTTTGACCAATGTTTGTTATTTCAAAAGAGAAACGTTAACATGAATATGACAGGGACAGCCCATGTTTACTGGCACTTTCTCTCTGGGACTCCTTCTGGCAGACGCTTATAGGAGGAGAAGCTAGCACTTTTTTTGTTAATTACACACATGCTAGTAATGAAGGCTATTCATTAGACTGATATAATCTAATCTAACTATTCACACTTGAAAGTTTTTCTCCTACATCAGTCGCTGGACCCTGCAAGCCAAAATTTTCTATCTATCTGTGGCAGCAGTAAGTTACCAAAAGTTGAGGGGGCTGATTTTCATGGACAGGAGCAATTTCTGATGGGAGCATTAAGGAATTAAAAGCTTTGGCAAGAAGACCCTTTATTGAAGTGTGTAAATATGGAACTAGACCCCAGAACCATCAAGTCACATAGGAAGCTGTCTCTGACTGAACCACCTGCCCTCCCTTGGCAACCGCTGAAGTGTAGGGGGCACGGAGACCTGTGTGTGTCTGCCTCCCATGCCCTTCTTTAATCATCTGTGCTTGAAATTCACACTCAAGTGCCCAGGATCCAAGTGCTAGTCTATGAACTTAAAAAGGTAAAGCACAAAATCATTTTCTTAATGCACCTAGAGTCAGCTCCTCATTATATGGGAGGAGCAAATTTTTATGATACATGTGTTAAAGTACACAAAGTATTGACCCAACTTGTTTTAAAAATCCTTGCAGTGCTTCTGTATTTATTTCCCTATACATTGTCTAAACAGAACAGACTTTAATTATTTGCCATTTATTGCAGAGGATTCTCCAAACTGGTAAAATGTAAAATGTAATGTTCCTATCTGAGTGGAGGCTAAATTAAGTCTTTGCATTAATAGTATTCATAGAAAGGCAGATGGGAGCAGAAAATGTTGCAATGAAGAATATGGAATGAGATGAGATCACAGCATCAGTCTGTCCTTTGTAGATCTGGACAATGATCACAGAGCCAGATTGGATTAGTGAAACGTATTTACCAGGAGTTCAGAGCGGTTGCATGAAGCTGAAAGGCACTCAGGAGGGAGAGGTGGAAAATGCACCAGATTTACAGCTGCAGCGACGAAAATTTAGAAGTCTTCACCACGGTGATTTCATCCCGAGGTGAGTGCACCTGTAGGGTGCTGTCCTGGGGCTGGAGGGGGAGGCTGGCACGAGGGACCCCGTGGAGCGGCAGCTCCTGCCCCGCCGCCCGGGCTGCGGCTCAGCGCCGTCTCTGGAGCTGATCCCTGCAGGTGCCGCAGCACTGGGGCTGGGGGAGATTTTTGCACTGGCAAAATTGGGAGCCGTGGGATGGGTGTTGATACAGCTATGAGGTAATTGCCGAGGTGACAGCTTGCAACTGTGTGGCTATTCTGCCGTAGAAAATGAAGTTCTGCGAGCACTTAGCAGCTCAGATGAACCGGGTGAGCTGGGTGAATGTTGAGTTTAAGTCTGCTGGCTCAATGAGTGGAACATTTCCAAAGCCATGCCCTGGAAATGAATGCGTGATTAACATTAATTGCTTGTAATGAAGAGTAAGAACCGGACAAAGCCCAGTCTGCATGTGATTGAACAAATTAGTTTAAACTCAATGGCTTCATATTTCAGCAACAAGAAAGCAGGTAAAAGCAGGGAAAACAAATTGTGGGGCCAGATGAGATCTTTGTTTGCAAGCTGCGAGCACGAGCTCTCAGCTGCTTAATTTCAGAATGTAAGTGGAAATGACAAAGTGAACCATCACCACGATTGATTTTGTTGCCCAAAAGCTGGGCTGTGCTCACAAACATCCTTCTGCAGGCAAATCCAGAAACATCTTCTGCAAGGATTCGTTCTTTCCCTCGTGCTCCCACTCCCTGCAGATGGCATTAGCCATTTGCCTCTCGCACTGGCAGGGCAGTGAGCTGCACTGGGGCTCATACATACTCTGAAAATGGCAAATTTATTACCATGTGGCATACTTATGTGTCATTCCCTGTGCACCACCGACAGCACATCAGTACTTGCTTCTGGTAGAGATCTGTGTAAACTCTGCTCCTCACAATGTCCAGGAAAAGACATGAAATACCAGAGCAATAAGAAGATAATTCTTTGCATCATTAAACTTCTCTGCACTTGTTTTGTTTGTGAGCAGTTAGTTTAGTCCTCACACAATGAAATTCTAGAAGTTGATTGCAGCAGCAACAAAAGACAAGTTACAACATATTCCTGGGAAAAAAAAAGCACTTTTATGTTTCTCTGTTTTTCAGCCCCCACTCATGCTGGTTTAAAATATAAAGCGTGTCTGGCAGGAGGAGGCAGCAGGGAACCCTGGGGATGTCATACAGTGTAAAACAGACAGTAATCAGAGTGACAGCCTAGCATGCTCCCCAGCTCCAGCCAGGCAGATAGGTTACCTGTGGTGAGCTCAGTGTGGACCCTGGAACAGGCTGTGACCACCTCCCATGTAACTGTCCTGGGCTGAGCATAGGCCCAAACTTTTGTTTCTGTCTGGTGGGGTCCTGATGCTCAGCACTTACATCCTCCCTGGGGTATTGAGGATGGCTTTTAGGCAAACAAGCTGCCTAGGAAGAGTGACTTTGGTCCCACTGCCAGCTCTGCTTGCACAGGAGCCCTGGAAAGCCTGGTCACTTCTTATTCCTGCCATCAAGGAGAGGAGTTTGGCTGCAGCAATGAGCAGCCTTGGAGGACCGCCAGCTGATTCTGATTCCACAGCTTCAAAACTCTTTGCAAACATTAACACATAGCAGCAATAAGCACTGCAACTCCTGGAGCTGAGTGTGTGCCAAAAATGTGAAGGAAAGCTCACCTGGAGAGTGAGGTCACCTGTCATCCTGTAACAAACCTGGCTGGCTCCTTGGATTATACACAGAGCCTGAGGAGGAAACCCCTATTCTCATGCCTTACCCTCAGGGTCAGCCTTTAGGACTGGAGTTAATTCTCCAAATTTGGCAGTTTTTATAGGTCTGTTTCTGTCACTGGCTGCTAAATCCTGTAGCCTGAACACAGATGAGGGTAATAATTTTAAAAAGTAAAGGGTAAGATATGATGAGAGGAAGAGCTGGGAGTATCACAGAGTCTTTCAAGCTAGGTTCAAGTCAAACTGAAACAAGTACTTAAACAATCTTTGTCCAAAAAAAGCCCTCACCCAAAACCAATCGCTTCAGTCCAGTCAAAAGCTTGGCTTGTGGACCTGGCATCTCATGTGCCCCGTGGCTAGTGACTCTGTTTTGCCTGTCATTTTAGTGTCTTCATGGGCCTAAGAAAACCAAGAAACAGGCTTTAAGCAAAATGCTTAAAGTTAAAGAACCAAAAAGGTAGCTCTGAGAGTGAAAAGACTAGGCTTAGTGCAAATGTTGGGATCTGGACACCATGCAGTAAGAGTGAAATGGTATCACAAATGTCTCTGACCTTATTGAAAAAGTCCCTATCCACATGGAATGACAGCCCCTCCAGAGTTAAAGGATGCAATAGTTGTGTTTGGAGATGGCTGGGTGGAAAGAGAAGCTCATTCCCTTCTGAAACACTGGCAGGTGGGAGGGAGGCCAGACCAAAACGCAGGAAGGAGGAGGTCGATTACTCCTGGGAGCCTGTGGGGTGGGTGCAGACACGTGGGGGAGGCTGTGGCACTGTGCCCATGGGCATCTGTATTGCATAGCTAGAGCGTGGTCTCTGAGATGATGTTGAGGAGGAGTTTCTTTTGGGTTATTTCAGCTGTAATCCTCCTTAAATGCATTCTTCTCCACCTCCTCCCCACCATGCCACCAATATATTCTCAGGGAGGACTTTTAGAGGCATGTGTAACCTCATCTTGTCCACCACCACTGCACCCTGACCATGTTTCTGTTCTTTCCACAGCATGTAGTCCTGCCCGAAGACGAGGCAAATGCGCGCAGCACATCCTAACAAAGAGCGTAAGAAAAGTCTCCTTTTCTCTCCCTCTTTTTATCTTTTTTAGTTCTATTTGCCTATACTTATCCTTAAAAATGCTATGGATAATGGGGAAGCTGATACTTCCAGGCTAAGAAGTGCATCAGTGTTTGATGCAGGGAGTGGGGCAGGAAACAGAAAGGGGAGATTTTGTAAAGCTACAGTTGATTTACAGAAGTGCTTTGAAATATCAAAAAATACAGTCTTGCTGCACAGTGCCAAAGTGAACACAGCAGCTTATCAGCCTTGGTCATCCGAGGGAGTCAGAGGCTTCATTCTTACTCATAAAGCCTTAATAATAGAGCCAGAGGGACAGGCAGGAATGAAAAGAAAACATATTCTATCAGTGCCTATGTGCATTGATCAAGGAGCTGGCATCCTGTTCCCTGGGGAATTTGGGGGAAAACCACCAAGCAGTGGACTGTAACCTTGACAGAAAAAGATGGCACAGAGGGCACAGACAGAGGTTTACCCATGCACTGCAAGTGAGGTACCCCCCCCCCCCCAAAATTCCAGCCACGCGAAATGTGGTGCCCCCCCCCCCCCCCCAAATTCAAATAACTGAACGTTTTTCATACTCCGAGAAAATGTTTTCCAAGTTTGGACACTTTGACACATGGGTGTGAGGTTTCCTGTCTTCAGAGCCAGTTTTCCCTCCTCAGATCCACTTGGCCCACCCACGACCCCTTCCACAATCTTTTTATCATGGTTCTGACCTGCAGGAACAACAGGCTCTTCCCCTTGTGCATATCAAAGCACTTTTCACAAGCTTTGAGCCTCTCAAAGCTTTCTTCTCACTACAGACCTGGCACTTCTCTAGCATTTTGTTGAAATAATTTGCTCCGTAGTCTTTCTTTTTTCCATGCCCTATCCCACTTCCCAGCCCTATCCTCATTTCTAAACAGCCTCCTCTTTGTGTATTCCTGCTTCCCTGATTGACCCACAGCACCATAATTTCCTCCTTACTCACCACACCTACCCATGCACTGGACAAAAAACCTTGCCACGTTCACTCCTGAATCCTCTCTTGGTATTAAAGTGGGTGACAGGATGCAAAGACTTCACAGGATGCCTGAAGTGGTCTCCAGGACAGGGCAGTAACACGCTTGTCGTGTTTGGTAGGAGCTACACAAGTGTGTATTTTCTCAAACTGTGAAAAATCTTATTTGTGTCTTGTAATTCAGGCTGAGGTTTCGAAATGACTCTTTGTTCCAAAGGATGGATGGCAGGCAGGATGCTGGTGTGTTATGTTAAATAGGCCAGTCTGAGATAACTCTTCTTTTTTTTTAATTTGCTAATTTTTAAATTTGCTTTTTAATTTGATATATTCTGTTTTCCTAATATAAACATATATATAAAAAAATGATAAATATAACATAACAATAGCAGAAAAGTCCAAACCAAAAGTGAACTTGACTTAACAAAAAAGAATGCTCAGATAATTTCTCTTTTTTTTTTTGAGAAAATAGATTATTTTCCCAGAAAATGCCCAGATTTCTAACCAGAATTTTCTCATAAAATTATTCAGCTGCAAAATTTACAGCTAGCTCTCATCAAAATCTAAGGCAACTGTTTGTCAGTTATCATGTTCCCAATCTCAACACACAGATAGTTGTTATTTCTGCTAAATGGGAGCCTCTAATATTTAATTTGGATTGGATCAGCTCCTGTAGCAGCACTATACTCATAAGGGTCTAAGCAAACAAGATCAGAAAGTCCCTGTTTTGTTGCTATATCTTTAGAGGATTTTTTTTCCCCTTTGGGGCTTTCCTGACCCCAGTTAAAGGCATCCTTTGATTGGCCCTTAGTCATGATGCAGGCAGCATCCTAGTAGCAGAGGGAGCACCGAGACCGAGGAACATTCTGCAGCCCCAGCTAAGGCAATGAGAGGGCTCTCAAACCAAGCTGGTGGGCACAGGCAGATCTTGGACTGTGTCTTCTCCTTCTTGGGTAGGGTGCAGCTGCTTACAGCTCATGTGCCAGCATTCAGATGAATTGTGTGTGCTGGAATGTATGTGCCTGTCAGGAAGCTGTGATTGCCAGTTTCTAGACCCACACCAAAGTAGCAGAATGATTGTTTCTTTTTCACTCTGAGCCCTGCACCTGCAGTCAGTGCAGTAGAAATGCCTCAGCTAACATGAAACCTTCTCTGGTGATTGCGGTGGATGCACAGCTTTAATCCCTGGCAAGGGCAAAAAAAGCAAGCAACGTGGACATCTGACAGGCCTTTTTTTGTAGCAGAAATACTCAAGCAGTGTAGCACTAAGTGATTTAACATTCAAATGATTGAGCTTGGGGGCATTACTTCTATCACATTCAAGAACTCACCCCAAAAGCACTATCACAAGAGAAAGGGGGAAACATCTTCTGTTTTTAAACAGAGTACTTCACAAATATGTTTATTTGCAGTCTCTATTGCCCCGTTAAGTGTTATTTCTAGGGCCAGACCCTTCTATTCTCTTTCCTTGCTCTCTCAGCCCCCAAATCCTCTGGTTAGAACTCTAAAACAGGTCTGGACACCAGTACCTGACTACTTTGCAGAAAAATAGCAAACCCCTCTGTGCATGCTAGTGCTGCCACATTAAAAATTAGATCAGCATTAGACCATCAAAAAGAGCCTAACTCTACAAATATGGCATTTTCTCCACTAACAAGCACTTTGTTCTTCAGCCTCTAAGCTTCAAAGTTTTACCCAAAGCCAGCGGTGTAGTTGTCACCTTTTATGCTTGGCTAGCAGTTTGGCGGTGGGATTTTGGGCGCAGGAGCAGGGTTGTTGGAGCAGCCTCTGCACTGCTCTGCAGTCCCTTGGTGTCCCCCATGCCCACCACTGAACACAGCCAGCTCCAGCAGTGGATATGCCAGGCCTCTGTGCTCTCATCTGCATGGGAAGTCCAAAAAAAGAGACTTTGCTGAGCTCTGAATTGAGTCGGCATCCAGCAAACAGACCAAGCTGGTGGAGGTTCTACAAGCAGTAGGTTTTTAGAGAGCAGTTTACTAACTCTCCATAGTTTGGCTGACTTTGCCATTCACACAGACTGAAATTTCCTGGTATGTCTAGAAAACAAAAGTGACTTCCAGCTGATCCTTCTGCCTTACCCTGGGTACCCTAGAGAAATGTCAGCTCCAGCTGAGATCAAAACTGCACTACAGCAGGTTTAGTTTCCTGACCCAGATAAGTCTTTACATATTACAGTAATGGGTGAGGTAGCCAAAGTCACGGTGAAATCTTGAATTAGGAAGGAAGAAATGCCAAAACGTGTCCTACATCCAGCTGCTGCAGACAAAGGTGTTCACTGAAAGTGTGCTATAGAGATTGTGCTGCTCATTCCAGCTGTCATGGGAAATGGCATTGCAACCTATTGATACAGATTCTTCTGCTTGAAGGCATTTGGGCTTTACTGGTATGACATGTAGCAAGGAATCTTGAAAACACAGACA
>NW_008602298.1:0-11156 GCF_000691845.1 Merops nubicus | reverse complement strand
AATAATACCTGCTGCTAATGGAGTTAAAAATCTTGCTTCCTTTCCCAAAACTCTATTTCATCCTTTGCAATGCATAAGCAGGTTGTTAAGTTTCAAGTCTGTGGTGGTTTACACTGATCAAATAAGCCACTTTCAGGATTAGAGACAACTGCAGCCAGCAACTTACTCACCAAAAATGCTCTTTTGATGACCATGTAAAGGAAGTGACCTCAAATGTCTCAGTAGCAGAGGGTTGGTGACATCTTCTGTGAAACACCAAAGACTGAGTGTGACCAAGAGCCCTGAGCGCATTTCCAGAGGTGCTGGGAAAACTGAGCTTTGGGGTGTTCCTTGAAAGCCAGAAGATCTTGGTTCACACGAGGACACAGGAGCCTGCAGCCTGTAAGGAGCTGCTGCACAGGGATAAAGGGTCCTGGAACTGGTCCAGGGGTAGCTGGGAGACAGCCAAGGCCAACTGCTCAGGCAGCAAGCAGCCTCTCACCATCAGTATCACCCTCACTTCTGAGTGACTGGAGCGACGCTGAGGCTCAGCGCTGTCCGGCCAGATACGTGGTCAGTAGAGCTGGGCCCCAGCACGTGCTTGTCTTCAAGGACACCAGTAGTCCCTTTGACTTTAACTTAACAGTGGGCACATGCTTAAGTAGCTTACAGAGCAAGGACTGTGTTAGGCTGTGAGCCAAAATCCACAGATCTAAGAGAAAACCCCTCTTAGGTCTTGGATTAGGCTTTGGTTGCCTCACCAGCCCTTTCCAGCAGTGTTTTTGCCTGCTGTTGGGCAGTTTCTGCTCATTGTCCTCCTGGTCAGTAGGATCCAGGTCAAAATAACCTTCTACAGGCTCCTGAGGGTACCTGGAGCTAAAAGAGTTTAAAGTTGCCAGGTTGGGGTTTTTATTTTTTTCCTGTTTTTGAAAAAAAAAAAAAAAAAAAACAAAAAAAAAACAGTTATCAAGTAGTGGGGGGGGCAGGAAGCCAAAGTATGAAGTGCTTTTTCCCTGTTGTTGGGACTTTATTCTTCTTAAGATTGTTTCCTGCCCATCCTGGATAACAGCCCTGCTACATCCACCATCAGCCCATCCCTGATTCACAGCCTTGTATCCTCTGTAGTCCTTTACCAAGTATAAAATTCAAATGAGTCCAAAAGATGGGAGAGGCCATGAAGAAATAACGTTTGCAATTCACATCCTGTAAGTTTCACCAATTGCCCAAGACAGGATGCAATAAGAAATTAGATTTGAGCTGTCTCAAAGGCATATCCCATGCAGTAGGTCTTGAAAAGGACCACATTTTAGTCTCCTGAGGAGAATATGGAAAAGGTGCAATGAATATCTGGGTCCCAGAGAAACCACACTGGATTTTTCCATACTTTCATCCATCTCACGCACAGAGGCAGGAGCTGAACAAAACAAACCCCACAAATCCCACAGTCCTCAGCTGACCAAACCCCCTTTGGGTGACAGTAAAGCAGCGGGAAGAGCAAGCACCACACTGCTCCCTCCTGACCTCGAGGGGCCACCTCATCTCCAAGGCTGGGTGTAACAGGGGGGCTTTGTCTCTTCCCTGCAGGTCGCAGCCGTGCCGGACCATCGGCCCCACCAGGCAGAGAAGCCACGGCCCCAGCAGGGTGACCTCCTCCAGGTGCTCTACAGGGAAGAGGAGGTGCGAGGCTTGGGCCGCCTGCAGGGTGGGCAGCGGGGACCCTACCCCACCAAGGGTAAGGCTGCAGAAGAGGCCGTGTTCCTCTGTGGCTTCACAACATCTGTAGATAGTGCAGTTCTGCCAGCCTGCAGTGAAGCAGGTGCTTGGTCATGGAACTGAAGGGTGCTTCCATGCTTAACGTGTCCAGTGGAGTGAATAACAGCTGTGGCATTGCAGAGCACTCACCTTATTCAGAGTCAGAAATGCTCCCTCCTTTCCAAAGGCTGACAGTAGTTTAGAGATGATAGATTGCAAATTACCAAGCTTGCCTGAATCATCTTATTATGTAAGATATTCAGAACCAAAACATACTTATTTGTGATGAAACATACTTATCTGTGGATGTCAGCCACAGACCTGATTTTGTTTTGTCAACAAAAACTCCTCCAGCAGATTTGTGAGAATCCCCTGAAGGAAAAACAGTTTGCCAATGCAAAACCAAGGCAATGAGTAAACACCAATAGACTGCTCATTCAGCTCCCTCAGTGGTGGTGTGTTATGTTTGGAAGAAGAATAAGAGAAAAGATGTAGGAAGCTGAAAAGAAGAGGAGGAAAAGGTGACAGTTCTCAGAGAGGGAGAAAGGAAAGTGATTTGGCAAAGAAACTGTGATGGTGAATGGGAAAAAGGGAGAAACTAAGCTTAAATTAGAACAGAAAATGAAAGAAAAAGGAGTGACTGAGGAGCAAGGAGAACAGGACAGGACAAACTCACCAGGAGCATCTGGACAAGGCAAAAGCACATAACCCCTCATCCTCCAGGAGGTGATGAAGCCATTTTTTAAAAACATTTGTGCAGATGATGACCACAGTGATCAGCAATACAGAAGAACCAGTGAAAATATGAATAGTGCTGTCCTCAGGGGATTCTCTGATGGGGAAGGTAAGTACAGGACTGTGCACTGGGAAATAAAAGCTACAGATGAACAGCTGCTTTGTGAGTGACCAGTCTGTAGGAGTGAAGCAGAAAGTCTTTGGAAAAGTGGTTTCTGGTCACAAATTAAAGACTGAATTCCAAGGGCTAGATCCTTGTAGAGGATGAAACAACTTTGGTCCAGTTCTGGTGTTTCATAACTTTTGACTGCCTGACTTTACAGGTTTAGGATTTTAAAGGGGAGGAAAGTAGAAGTGTTTGCAAAAATTTGCATGAAAATAACAACAGCTCTTTGCTATGATGTGTCTGGGCTCAGTCCACACTGTGCCCTACACAGAGAATGGGGCTGTGAGAGAGCCCAGAGCCAGCATAATGGGATATGAAGTGAGGTATATGTATGAATATGTATCATCTGTTCTCATTAATCTCTTTACAAATGCAAAACCACAACACTAATTTCACCCTTCAAAGCCATTCTTCAGCTTTCTTGCTGGAAAGGGTTGTGTCTGTAGAGTTTTCCACGCTTGCTCCATAGACAAGTATTAAATAAACTTCAGATTTGGTCAAGCACAAGTTGAAATCTGGGTCACAGAGTGAGCAGTTCAGCTTTCAGAGGAAGTGAGAACTGTAGACCAGAGCATGGATGAGAGCATCAGCACACCTCTTACCAGCATCAGAAACCCCCCACACAAACCAAAGCACGAGGACAGTCCAGTGCAATTAGGTGTTGTGAAAGGCCAGAACAAGAAACTCAAAGCTGTCCTTTGCTTCACAGAATGGATAGGTTTGGTTTTTAAAAAAAGCACTTATTCTCCAGGAAAGAAGTACTCGGATTTGTACCAAGTTTTTGTACAAGCACTCATCTTGGGAACGTTAGGTAAGTCAGAATAACAGATGTGGAGCAACCCTTCTCCTAGGCTCAGGCATCCATAGCACCTTCTGGAAGTGGAATTCACACCACCCCCAGGCACCGTTGTCCTAAGTGGCAGGTATGGGTGTGAAGCCATGAGGACTTGCTTTTGCTTAGATAGTTTGCTATAAGTTTGCCAGAACATTTTCTTTATCTAATAAGAAGAGAGACAGACTGAAGGGAAGAGTCAGACAAGAGCAAAACAAAAACAAAGTGAAAAAAAATGGACATCAGCTATAGCACGGATGCCTGGAGCCACTTGCTGGATGCTGTTAGTACCTGACATGCAAGATGAGAGGAGGGAATTGAATTAGGCTTTGATGTGAGGGCTGCAGTGAGGTCCCTGATGGAATTACTGGCGGCAGGGCAGGGAGCAGGAAGTGAGAGGCTGGTTACAGCATTCATCGTGGTGAAATATTGCCCCCAGAAGGAGAAGACAGTGCAGACTGCTAACTCATGCAGGACACAGCACTGTAGGCAGCACCTTGGCTCTTGCCGATGTTTGCTGTCATCACTTACATTCCATGGGTCACAGCAGCTGCAAGTCACGTTCCATCCTCTGTCTCAGTGAATCCTGGCATCCTTGCTCTTCATTTACCTGGATATCCTTCTTAAAAACAGCAGACAAGTGAAAGTTGCCAGGAACAGAAAGCAGGCAGAAAGGTTGAAAGCCCCCCCCGTGACAGGGTGGATGTAGCACATGTCGCTGCCCAGGTATGGATAATCCAGAGAGGAGAATGACCACCCAGGCAAGACAAACCTGGAACGAGGGCTCCAAGATGCACAAAAACTGTTCCCCCAAAACTGCAGCAGCTGGGACTGCTCTCTGTATAGACACACACAAAATCAGTGCTGGAAGAGGGGAAGGGCTCCCGCTCAGCTTGATCTTCTAAAGAGAGTTCATCACCTCATTTCAAAAGCCTAGGAGCAAGCAGTGGAGTGACTTTCCAGAATGCCTTAAACAATTCCAAAGTAATTTATTTTGACATTGCAGTAGATGATTATAACAAAGAAACTTCTGCAAATTTTGGCTATGATCAAACCTAGTGGGACTACAACCTGAGTCTGGGCCCTGTTCGTAGCCAGGTTTAACAGCATGGAAGGAGGTTCTTGGTCCAAGCTGTGCCAAGGGATAACTACCATGTTTCTTACGCTTTGCAGTGGGAATTCCTGAACGAGAGTCATTCCAATCCTGTAATCACCTCTTGGATGGAAAATCTTTCGTAAGTAAATGCAACAAGACCAACTCCTGCTGTCTGATGCACCTTAAACCCCAGTAGCTGCCAGCACGTCCCCGTGAAGGCAGCAGTGGCTAACCCCACACCTCTCCCCCTGCAGGGCCCTCCACCGCCGGCTGCCCACCGCACGGCGAGCGCGCCGGAGGCCACAGGCTTGCCCGTGGGCAACAGGGCTTCTGCAGAAGAGTAAGTCCCTTCCTAGCCCTGCAGCCGAGCCCGGGGGGCTGCCAGGCAGGGGAGGGGGCGGGGTACCTCCAGCACTGGTCACCCTCTCACCAGAAACACCAAGTGCTCTGCAGCTGACCCCTGGATGGGAGCTGCAGGAGCTCGGTGGCTGACAGGAAAGCCATGCTGCTGGCCTTGAAGGCAGGGAGACAGCGGCGGGAGGACGGGGTGGAGCATCACCAGCCACGGCCACTCATCATTTTAGGGTGTATATTTAGGAATAGTGTGGCCAGCAGGACCAAGGCAGAGATCGTCCCCCTGGACTCAGCACTGGGGAGGCCCCACCTTGAGTTCTGGGTTCGCTTTTGGGCCACTCACACCACAAAAGCCCTTGAGGGGCTTGAACATGTCCAGAGAAGGGCAATGAAGCTGGGGAAGGGTCTAGAGCCCAAGACTGGAGAGGAGCAGCCAAGGGATCTGGGGGTGTTGAGCCTGAGGAAAAGGAGGCTCAGGGGAGACCTCACTTTCAACAACTCCCTGAAAGGACAAGGGCAATGGTTTTAAACTAAAAGAGGGGAAATTCAGACTAGAAGAAATTTTTGACACTGAGGGTGGTAAGACACTGGTCCAGGCTGCCCAGAGAGGTGGTCGATGCCCCATCCCTGGAACCATTCCAGGTCAGGTTGGACCAGGCTCTGAGCAACCTGCTCTAGCTGCAGATGTCCCTGCTCCCTGCAGGGGGGGGTGGACCAGATGACCTTTAATGGTCTCTTCCCACCCAAACCAGCCTGTGCTTTATTTGCTAGCCACAGGCAGTGCTGGAGAAAGACATCAGAGTATGACCTGACCCTGCCACCCGGAGCAGAAGCTTCCCTACCACTGACAGGAGGCAACCTGTATGGGACACCCAGCCTCCTGAGGAAGATGTGGATGAAGCACAAGAAGAAGTCAGAGTACCTGGGGGCAACAAACAGTGCCTTTGAGTCGGACTGATAAGGCTCAGCATCACTTGGAAAAACAGAAGGTACTCCAGCCAGGACAAGGTGCTCTAGGACTGATGAGGGAACAGACACAGCAGAGCTCAGCCAGGAAAACACCCCTTTCATTACTCAATGCCATCGCCTCAGAGCAGTGGGAGAAAGGCCAATCAAGGGGAAAAAACGTAACTGTGATGCAACTCCCTGGCCTTTCTTTGTTGCAATATACTAAAATCCCAAGTATGCCACTAGATTTATGTCTCAGCTCAGTGATCCTGAAACTACAGCTGGCCCATTCACAGCTCACATTTCCTGTCTCAGTCAGCTCGGACGTGCACCAGGAAAAGCCTGCCAAGAGCTTTGTGTATTCCTGCAAGGTAACAGGTCAGCTGCAGAGTGCCATTAAATCCCAGGGCTCTACCTGACATGCACCACTGCTTGTCCTCTTCCTCCTCTCACATCACAAGATAACAATCACATCTTATGATATGCTTGGTTGAATTACATATGCTAATCTTTTTTTCTTCAGTTTTGATATTTCTTCCTTGCAAGGGTTGTCCAGGCCAGTCCCAGGCTGCCCAGGGCAGTGGTGGAGTCCCCATCCCTGGAGAGGTTTCAAAGCTGTGGAGATGTGGTGCTGAGGGACATGGGTTAGTGGTGACCTGGCAGTGCTGGATTAATGGTTGGACTCCATGATTTTAAAGGTCTCTTCCAACCAAAATGATTCTATGATTTGTGTGGGGCTGGATGTGCTGGCAAGGCAGCAGGATGGGGAAGGAATGATAAAAAGGTACGATGGCTTTTCATACAGCCAGAGCCAACTCAGTGCAGCATCTGCCAAAGAGGGGAGAGGCACAAACCCTTCAAAAAAAGTCTGTCAGTCCTCACATTCAGCTGTCCACCACTGCTTCAGTCACAGACTTCTCCTTCAGAGGTGCTCGACACCTCAGAGGACATCCTTGCAGCTAGAAATCACACTCCTCTTTACCAAAGGCAAAAGTCCTTTCCAGGGCCAGGCCCAACAGCGGGATGGTTTTCTCTCCTGCTTTTCCTTCTTCCTCCTGAGAAAGAAGGAGAACAGAGCTCCTCATCACCCCCACTCTGAAAAGCCCCTGCTGCTGGCAAGGCAAGGAGAAGAGGTGGTGGTGGCCTGCTGAGGGCTGCACACCTGAACAGCACTAGAGCAGCTTTCTCACAGGGGTCCCACCTTCAAATTACACACTGCTCCTGTGTAAGTCTGGACACAATGACCGTGCCAACATCAGGTCCTCCATGACTGAACCAAGCTGGAGCCACGGCCAAGATTTTCCTGAAGTATCTTTTAGAGACAACATCCGCCACACCAGACACCCCACCACCCCCCAGGCCATAGAATTCCTGCCAGAAGCCTTGGCCTTGTAGGCACGTGCTGTTTTTATGCATATAGGTAAATGTAGTAAATTCAGTGGGACTGCTCTCTCACATGGCACACGTGCTCAAGGAGTAGGGCGAAGAACAACCACCAGTTCTCCTTTTTTGGTCTCATTCCCTAAACAAAGCAAAAATAAAGAAGATGGGCAGGCACTGGGAAAGGTCCAATTGCTGCGTTTGGGGTAATTAAGACAGTGGGCATGTGTGGTCCCTGCCCTCGTAGCTAACGTGACCCCTGGAGCACCCAACACCCAGCCCAGGGCAGTGAGAGTTCTGTCTGTTGAGAAAGCTGTAGCATAGTATTTCCTTTGTTAATTAGTAGCTTTAAGCGGTAGAGGATGGAGGCAACAAGGAGAGAATTCATGTTTTTACCTAATTGTTGTATCTTGAAATGTGTATTTATGGTTTTCTTATTTATTTAATTTATAATTTGGGTCTACAAGAGCAGAGATTTACAAGAAGGATATTTAATTTCTCTATATTCCAGGTGCTGCTGTGGAGATTTCTTGTATTGTAGTAGATACTTATTTTATCTATTCAAATAAAATATGTCCTAGTCCTAAAAAAAAAAAAATTAAAAAACCCCCAAGTAGCATGTGATAATATTTGGCTCTCAGTGACTTCAAGGCTTTGGGGAAGCATTTCATGGCAAGTAAAGTAAGGGTTTATGGCACTGAGGAACGTGAACACCTGACAGCAAAGAATAAAATGTGAAATAGTGATTAAAAAAATAACTGTACCATTTTGCCATCAAAGAGAGAAGCTGTTAACAGCCCAGCTGAAAGCATTGCCTCTGGCACTGCCTGACCCACATCTTGTCATAACTTCATAACAGCTGTGAGAAGATGCATTTTTCAGATGTGTCTTGTGTTGTTTTATAATTTGGGTTTCCCTGGAACTAGAGACTGAGCAGGGCCCCAGCCTGACTGAAATAGCCTGTGTACTGACAGTCCATCACACTTACAGTCATTTTTATTTCATTTCCCAAAAAAGGTTCTTCTTGCCAATTCAAAAACATCTTTGTGATAGAGCTACCCACTAAAACATCCACCATCACTTTGCATACCACTTTATTTAAATAAGCTGTAGTGAATTTAAAGCGAGGCTACTATATAACTCCTACTGATGCATGGAAAAAACAAATCTCAGATACGCTTTACACGCCTTCCTTCCCCTTTTGCACTTCACTTTGCAGATCCTGCAGCAAACGGCCTTGCCAGAAGAGCTGATCACAGACACATTGCTGCTTGGGGGAACACCACAAACGTTCTACAAAAGATATTTTTAACTCAAACATTGGCATTTGCAAAATAATGTCACATCTGAGAGCTACCCAGCTAGAAAAGTTGCAAACTAAGGACTTGCACAGACAGAGAAAAATGAAGCAAGTCAGATTTCTCAGATGAAACCCCATACCTGAACTCTACAAACAATGCAGGTGTCAAATAGCCATAAATATCTTTAAAATCTCAGTATTAACTCCATAGGTTATTCACAAGTGAGCAGCTTGGCCCTAAGTGGTACTGAAAACTTTTTTTTTTTTAAGTGGCAGAACTATTATTTAACTGAATGGGCACAAAGATTGCTAAAATGAGAAGTGAAGCATTTCAGAAGAACAAAGAGACTTGAATATTTATTAAATCTAGATGAAGGCCCAGCTAAATCAAGCAGCTGAGCTCAGAGGGGGACAATTTGGGGTGAATCAGAAGCATGTCTGAATGATGCCTCTTTCCTCAGCCATTAGGTTGGAGTCACTTCCAAAAAAAAAAAACGGCATAGTTTTTAACAGCCTCATTAATTAATAAGCACTATGGAGTAGCTGGGGCCTTAGAGCTGCCCCGAGGGTAGGAGATGAGCACAAACACGGGCTGGGAGCCCCAGGTCCCAGGGTGTCACCCTGTCACACCTCCTACCCTGCACGCCCACCTGCCTTACAGTTTGTTTCAGACCCATGTTTCCCTCCGGCGCCGTCACGCTTTGCACAGCAGCACGATAGTAAGAGGCGACACGCCACCTCTTTGCTTGGTGCTCCAGTTCTGAGGGAGGTAGTGGACCATAAAGCAGAAGAGACATGCAAAGGACCCTGTGGCATGCAGGGTCCTGCCCCTGACTGCTGATGAGGCACTTTTTGGCAAAGCGAGCCCTTGGTGCAGCTGTGCGAGGAGCTGACAGCGTGGCACCAACCGCTCTGCCGAGGCCTCGGCCGCTCCTCACTGAAACCAGCACTGCCTGGGAATGTTCTGCCCATAGGCAGTAGGGAAAAAATAAAACCCGCAGCTCCCAGAGGATTTCTCAAAGTTACTAAATTAAAAACAAAAAACCATTATTATAAGGGGGAAAAAAAAATTACCAGGGTACAATGCAAGGGCTTTGGTCCTGCCACCAGCTGGACTTTGGTGTCTGTGCACGAAGATCCAGCTCCAAACCTCATGACGACTTTCCTGAACACGCAGATCCACAGTCCTGCTGACAGCACTTGGTGGCCACACACAGGTCTGGCACTTTAGGGTCCCACCGGTCCTGCTCGTTTCACTCTAGAGACTGTAACTAAATCAACATGGTCTTTTTCTCCCATTCTATCAGTGCCCAAAAGTGTGACCTCGGGTGACCCAGGCCACATTTGCCATTTTTCCACAGCCAGCCAGACAAAAGCAGTGGAAGATGTAACATGTTCTACAATTTCCCCAATGCAATTAGCAGCAGGCTCTGGGTTGGGGGCTGTATTGTCACACTCAGCTGGAGCCAGCTAAGCTGATTTGTCTGCGCTCGCAAAACTCCCCTTTCACAGGCCAGTGACTATGGTCAAAGGACAAACTGACAAGGTTCCATCTTGGCTGCAGCTGCTAAAAGTTCCAGCCCCTCCACCTGGCCCTGCAGGGAGCTGGGAGATTTTGAAGAGCGCTGGGTTTCTTGGCCCCTTGGGGTGCATACAGAAGAGTGTAGCCAGCAGGTCAAGGGAGTTTCTCCTCCCACTCTCTAATTCTGCCCTAGGGAGGCCACCTCTCCAGGGCTACCCAGTTCAAGAGAGACAAGGAACTACTGGAGAGTCCAGTGGAGGCTCCAAAGATGCTGAGGGGCCTTAGAGCATCTCTGTGCCCTGGAAAGGCTGAGAGCCCTGGGGCTGTTGGGCCTGGAGAAGAGAAGACTCAGTGGGGATCTGATCAGTGCTGATCAACAGCTAAAGGGCCCCCAGGGGGCGAGAGGCTGGGGCCAGGCTCTTGTCAGTGGTGCCCAGTGACATGGCAAGGGGAACACGGGAGGTTCCATCTGAATGTGAAGAAAAAGCTTCTTTTCTGTGAGGATGCCAGAGCCTTGGAGCAGGCTGCCTGACCACCCTGCTCAAGCAGGGGGGTTGAACAAGATGATCCCCAGAGGTCCCTTCCAACCCCCACCATACTAGGATCTGTGATTCTGTTACCAGGTCTGTGCTGGAGGAGTTTTCAGGCTCCCTCATTCTCCTGTCGTGAGCTGGAGGTCTCCTGCCCCAGCCTGGCTTGCCAAATCGCTAAAACATCCACGCCAGCACTGCAGGTGAGTATTTGCAGACTACAGGACGTATGAACACAAGTGTAACCAAGGGAAGGAAAAACACTCTCAGTCTGGTGAGCGCCAGCAAGGGCACAAAGGGAGCAGAGGCTCAGCCAGCACAGGGTGCTCTGCACCCGCTCTCTGCAGGTCGCTACAGGAGAGGATGGATTAACAGCAACAAAAGGGGAGGGGGAGAACAGAGAAAGCTCTCCTCTTCCCGCCAAAAATTATGCAGCAGCAGGTCCACAGAGTGTCTGCCAGATGACCTGCTTGTCACACTCATAATTGCTTCCCATCTGGTGTCTGGCGCACACAAAGCCTGGCCGCCCGCCAGCGCAGGGCGACGCTGCCCTACTTGCGGT
>NW_008602297.1:15137-22733 GCF_000691845.1 Merops nubicus | reverse complement strand
GAGGGTAACCGGGTCTGGGAGGGGGTCCCGCAGAGGGGGTGCGGGGGCAAAGCCCCGCAGTCCCCTCTATCCCACCCCAACCCACCCCTCAGGTGAGCAGGGGAGCCTAGGCTGGGATTTTACACCTGTTGGTGCCTTTTTGGGGACACCAGCCCCGGGCAAAGCCACCGCTGTCCCTGCTGCCTCAGTGGGACAGCTCCAGGTCAGTGGGATGATCCAGGGTGCCAGGTGGGTGCACAGCCCCCAGTGCCACCTCCAAAAGCTGTTTGCTGTCTTCAGTCTTGGCATTACTCTGATCAATCATTTGGCCATAAAAATTCTGCCCCTGTGAAGGAGAGCACAGCCAGGACAATGATCTCTTGGTGGCACAAGAGTTGTCCCCATTTGGGCCTTTCAGGGTTCTGCTGCAGGGAGGAGGCACCTGCACAGCCCCGCTGCTCTTGTTGTCTTCCCACCACGGGACAGCTTCACCCTGAGAATATTTCCAGGCAATAAGCAAATGAGTTTGGGGGGGTTTGGGGGACAATCAGGCCCCCAGCCACCAGCATTACCCCAAATACCCATTGCAGCATTTCCAGCCCCTGGAACTGATTCTCCTCCAGTTCCAGGGCAACACTCTCCCCTCAGCACATCTGAGGGAATTCTCCTGGGGAGATGTTTGCTTCTGGAAGGAAATGCTCTGATTTTAGAGAACCAGGAAAATAACAGGAGCCAGCAGCAGCTGCTCCTCCTGCTCCTGGCCTGGGGGGGTGGTGAGTGACCCACACCCCTGAGCACCCCCTGGCAGAACCAACCCCCCTGTTTCCTTCTTGCACCACCCCATGCTGCAGAACGAGCTGACTTCAAGCACTGCCAGAGCACACAAGGGGTTCAGACACTGGCCTTGAGAATTTAACCTGTTCTCTGGGACAGGGGGAAGCAAATCATTCTGATTTCATTTCCAGGGAATTCTCCAGGGGTGAAGAGCCAGCGTGCCAGGCGTGGGCTGTGGGACCTGTACAGCTCAGGCAGCAGTGGGTTGGTGAGTGAAGCCAGGGAATTTCTGTCAGGAAAGCACCCAGCTACGAACCCTGCCCTCCTCCCACGAGTTCATTAGGGCTAATTCATAAGCAGACAACACAAAAAGAACCTCTCTCAGTTGTCCATGAGAACGAGCAGCTCAGGGGTGGGTGGACAAAACTTTCCTGCTGTCAACCAGCCACAGGTGGGGCCTGGGGCAGCCAGGAGTGATGGAAGCACATCAGGAGTCAAAGAAAAGCAAAACCCAGGCCCCTCACAGCATCCTGGCTGGTGCACCCCCAGGGGAAGAGCCCCAACCTTGGCACCAGGGAGCTCCTTAGGGTGTGGGACTGAGCTTGGGGCTTTGGGCTTGTTCCTGGTGAACCTTGTCCTGTCCTGCTGAGTGTCAGCTCTGGGGCAGGGAGCAGCCAGAGGTGGTGAACAACCTGTCACTGCCCAGTGCCAAGGGCCTGGCCCAGCAGCAGCTGGGGGAGCTGAGAGCTGTGCCTTGTCCTTGGGCTGTGAGGGGCTGGAGCATGAAACTGAGCACAACCCCCTGCTCCAGCAGCTCACCCACAGCAGGGTGCCCAGGGTCACAGCCAGGAGGGTTTGGGATCTCTCCAGAGCAGGAGACTCCACAGCCTCTCTGGGCAGCTGCTCCAGGCTCTGCACCCTCACCCCAAAGAAGTTTCTCCTCCTGCTCAGGTGGCACCTCCTGGGTTCCAGTTGGTGCCCGTTGCCCCTTGTCCTGTCTCTGGGCACCACTGACAGAGTCTGGCCCCAGCCTCTTGCCCCCCAGGGGCCCTTTAGCTCTTGCTCAGCATTGATCAGATCCCCTCTGAGGCTTCTCCAGCTGCACAGCCCCAGGGCTCTCAGCCTGTCCTGGCACAGAGATGCTCCAGTGCCCTCATCTTCCTCAAATCTTGTCATCCTCATCCTCACCACATCATTGGCAAAGCAGCTGTAGGAGACCACTGCTGGTGAAAGCGAGGTGCAGATGGCTGGGCAGAGGGCACCTGCAAAAGGCTTTAGGAGATAAGGAAGACACTGAGATTAGCAGATGCATCAGGCAGCTGTGATGGAAAAGGCTCTTTCAGGATTAAGTATTTGCTGTGGAGTGACAGCCCAGAAACTCCCAGCAGCGTGGGCACAGGGCAGGGAGGGGATCCTGCCCCTCTGCCAGCTCTGGGAGCCCCCCCTGCAGTGCTGGGGCAGCTCTGGAGTCCTCAGCACAGCAGAGCCAGGGACCTGCTGGAGCGGGGCCAGAGGAGCCCCAGCAATGCCCCGAGGGGGGAACCCCTCTGCTGGGAGCCCAGCAGGAGAGAGTTGGGCTGGGGCAGCTGAGAGGAGAAGGCGCCAGCTGGGGAGACCTGCTGGGGGCTGCCAGGGGCCTGGCAGAAAGATGGGGGGCAGGAGCTGTTGGGACAGGATGAGGGGGGTGGTTTGACACTCAAAGAGGGAGATTTAGACTGGAGAGAAGGAAGAAATGTTTGCGGCTGAGGGTGGTGAGCCCCTGGCCCAGGTTGCCCAGAGAGGTGGTCGCTGCCCCATCCCTGGAACCATCCCAGGGGAGGTTGGACCAAGCTCTGAGCACCCTGCTCTAGCTGGGGATGTCCCTGCTCCCTGCAGGGTCGTTGGACTGGATGAGCTTTAATGGTCCCTTCCCACCCAAACCAGTCTGGGATTCTATGATTCTGTGGTTATTTGGGGCAATAAACTCATCTACAAGCTGAGTGGAGCATTTCAACTTGCCATTTTTGCCAAACAGCCCGTTCACTCCAGATTAACAATCTCCTTTGGGCAACAAACTGGAGAGGGCAGAAGCCCCAGAAGCCCTGCTGCCAGGGGGCCAGCGTGAGGCTCTGCACTGCTGAGGAGAGGCTGGGACAAAGAGCTCGACCCCAGCTCAGAAATGTGACTGTCTCACCTGCTCCCCACCCCCCCATTTCCATCCCCTTCGTTAGGAAACGAGATAACAGCAGCACAATTAGTGATCCCTGCTCAGGCCACTGTAAGAGTCCAACCCCCAGCACGGGGGATGAGCTTCATCCATCAGCCTGTTGTTCTTTTGGGGAGGAAAAAAACCCAACCTGTGCTGGGAGACTTTGGAGGAAAATAAAGATTTCACCATTTCCCTCTGCCAGAGAACTGTGGTTACCTAGGAACAGAGAGACTCCTCTACTGTGGCCAGTTCTTCTCATCAAGCACAGGATGAGCATTTATTGTCTTGTGATCAGGAGAAAAAAAAACAAAAACACCACAAAACAAACCCACAAACAAAACCCCCCAGAGCTCCACGAGCCACAGGAGACATCGTGCACGCACCCGCCGCGCCGTGCCCAACGGAACCAGGAGCCAGGCCCAGGGGAGTGGGGTTCAATGTCTCAGAAATCTCATGTAAACATTGAAAAACGTACAGAAAAGGCCAAAAAACAAAAATCAGCCACGGCAGTTGAGGCAGCGTGTTGAGTCAGCTTTCTGCAATTACTGTTCCTGGCGTGGAGGAGGCTGCAGGGGGGTGAGAAAGGGCAGATCCCATCAGAGAGGCTCCCTCAAGCTCTGCAGAGGCCTCGGGCACAATTTTGGTGTCTGGCTCCAAACCTTTTGGTGGGCAGGTTCTGCAGTACCCCCGTCCTCAACGTGACTGAATGTGGGTGCTCCAAAACAGCCCCCCCAGATTATCCAAAGGAAAGCAGAACCCAAGAAGAGAAGCAGGCTGCGGAGTCCCCGGCAACACCTCTCCTCTTGGTTCCTTTGAAATCTCCACCCTGAGGCTCTGAAGGACAGACACCAATGGCTTTGGGGAAGATTTTGGCATGGGGCCACCACGTGGAGAGCAAGGGGCAGGCCAGGAGCAGGAGTGTGGTTGGTGGGTGCACCGTGCCCTGGCTGCCCCACGGGGCCCCTTCACCTCCCCACAGTGCAGTCCTAGTTCCAGGGAGTCAACAACAGGCAGCTCTCCCATCACTTCCTGATGGCAAGCAACAAAGAACACTTAAAATTACACTTGACACAAGACAAAGGCACTGAAAAGCTTGACAATGCAGCCGGGTCGGGTTCTGTTAAGAAGGTTTCAAGCATTTGTAGTCACAAGCACTTTGCAAGAGAAAAAAAACCCAAACCCCGTGTTGGGAGCAGGCTGAACGTCCCCGAGCCCCCAGGGGCTGGTTCTGCAGCAGGGCCTCGGGGGCTGCCCCTAGAGGGGTGCTCAGGGAGGCTCTGCCCTCCTCTGGGCCTGGTGGCAAAGGTGTCACGAAGATTCCAAGCTGAATTTCATGTACTATTTACAGTATGCCACAGGGAAAGGGAAGAGAGCAACCAGGGAGATCTGCAGGGGCAAGGGGAGGGACGAGCTCTCCTTCCCCAGCTAGTATTTTATTAGATAAGGCACATGTAGAGACAGATTTCAAAAGATCACTTGCAAATCAACTCCACTTAGCTAGGACAACCTCCCTGTCCCTTTCCAGGAGCCAGTTTTGTATTCCAGTTTCTCAGTGTGAATTTAGAGTCACTCCACTTACACCAGAACACCTCTGGGAACCATCTGAGAGCTGGATGGGCTCTGGGTCTGACCCACGGGGTGCCCAGCACCCCCCTGGGCTCTGCAGTAGATGGAGCACTCTGTCCTTCACAGGATCATCAGCTGAAACTTTCACAGCCAAAGACCCTGAACATTCACTCCCTATAAAAATATTGGGAATTTACCTCCCCGTTTTGACAGGTTTGAAAAAATTCACAGCAGGCTGTTGAGGGAGAAGAGAAAAGTGCAGCCTCTGCTGCCTGGATCAGGACAAGGGGGAAGGGGATGGCTCAGGCTACAGGAGTCCTGATGGGCACGCCCAGAACCTGTTGAGGGAGAAGAGAAAAGTGCAGCCTCTGCTGCCTGGATCAGGACAAGGGGGAAGGGGATGGCTCAGGCTACAGTCCTGATGGGCAGGCCCAGAACAGAGATGAACAAGGAGATGGGTGACAGCTCTTGGGGAGAACAAACCCTCCTCTCTTCAGCTGAGCCCTGGAGATGGGCAAGAACCCCTCTCCCTGCTCAGAGGTGGAAGGGAAGCACTGCTGGCTGCACGGACACAGTCTGCACAGTGGACATCAGCTACAAGGACTAACAAGCTCTCCTTGGTCTACCAGACCCTGCCTCATAATGTCTGGATCCAGCTACTCTGGGACAAGGCAGAATTAAAACTATTAATGGAAAGAGACTTCTTCCTAAACCACCCTGGGTGCCAGCACTGAGATCAACATTTATCCTGATAAATGTAAAAGTGTGTCCCCCACAGGGCATTTCTCAGGTCAGCACAAAACCTGCATGCCACACACGTGGAGTTTAGAGGGCAGAGAGACCTTGTGCTGCCTGTTTCACAGACCTGAACATCACCCAGGTAGCCAGGCCCAAAGCTCAGTGTCAGCCAACGTTCCACCAGCTTCCACCAGGCTTTCAGTGAACAACCAGGACCAGATGAGATGAACATTTGCCTCTGAAGCACACAGATCTGGCAAAAACTGCCCAGCAGCAAGGAAAGCAAGAGTTCTAGCACACCCATGGTCCTAGCCAGGCAAATGAGAACTTTTGGGGACTTCACATTGGAACAACACTCACCCACAGCAAGCACCATCATCTACAGGATTCTTCAGCAGACAGCACAAAGCAAAGGAGGCTGTAGATATTACAAATACCTTTGATATCATTAGTACCAAATAATTTAGGTGTTGCATTTCCCTTTGAGTGAAACATTCCAGATTATTCATCTGGGAGAGCAAACACCAGTTGCCTGGCAGGGCTGGGCACGTGGGGAAAACTAAAAGCAGGGAAGGCAGGAGAAGGAGCCGTGGTGGTCACCGTGGTGGGGAAGTGAAGCCTTTTTCACAAGAGGATTCCCTCAAGCAAGGGCAGAGAACAGGTTGGTTCCTCAGTCTGCAACGAGGCAAATACTGGTAACTGAATGGAAAGAGGAAAAGATCTTCTGGATAGGGCTGAGCAGAGCTCCAGAGGTGGCAAGGGCTGAGAGCATCTACCTTCTGCAGTGATCAGCAGACACAAAACAAAAATGGCCCCAAGATGGGGGGCTTGAGGGGGAATGCAAATGATCTTTTTGAATGATGACAGTAAAAAGACCAAAAAGAAGAGAATCCAGGCAGTTTGCAGCAGTTGCTGCTTAAGGCCATTGGTTTCCCGGGGGGTAGTTGGGCACTGTGGGGTACTCTGGCAGGCTGTTCCCAGAAAAATTGCTGTACTGGGCCTCCCTGCTTGGGGGGTTCCTCCATGTGCCACTGTTCCACTCGTCCTGAGCTTTCTGAAAGCTTCCACCTGCCCCTCGGTAGATTTTATGTACCTGGTGGATGGAAGAGAGAAGAGGAGGAAGGTCAGTGGCAGGTACCCTCAGCTCAGAAGAGCTGTACTGTGTATTTGTTTCTCTCTCTGTAAAGAGCTGTATTTCCCAGGAACAAAAGCACTAAGAATTTAATAATAGAGTGAACAGAGGTGCAAACTGATTCACATCAACCCCAGACCTGAATCTGTCTCAGCCACATGCCTGGGACTGGGGTTGGGAATCCCACAGCCAGGCAGCCAACCCAGAGCAGGGGGCTGGAACTCTCTGAAACTCAGCAGAGCATCTTCCCTCCTCCTCTGCCACCACTCTGCTGAAGCTTTCCAGACAGTCCTACCCCCAAATCCTCCTTTCTGAAGAGAACAGAGGATGGGGCCACTTCCCATCCTGCCACCTTGTCCCCGCTGCAGGGGCCATCTCAAGACCCTTCCCCATCAGTGGCCACCCCGTGAGCAGTGAAGCTTGTTTGGAGTGACATAAAGGCACAGGGCCATGTGAAATGGGGACAACACCCAGCCCTGGCTGTCTTGTGTTATCTGGGTTTGTCCTCAAGATGCTCTGAGAGGCACCAACCCATGACACTGCAAACCCCCTGCAAGCAGCCATGCCTCACGGTGGCTGCTGAGCCACCTCTTCAGGTCACTGTGATACCAGCCCTGGATATTCCAAGTCAGAGAGACATGTAAAGCACCTACCCTTAAAATGCAGATGAGCATGGCGACTGCTGACATTGTGAACATAACAGCAGGGAACAGCATGAACACAGCAGCTGCAACATTGGTGCTGAAGAAGGTAATAGCTGACAACCACCCGCTGGGAGAAACAGAGAGAAGTGAGATCATCCTGGCTGGTTTTTGTGAAAAAAAGTGTCCTTATTATCAGAAAAAACTGTTCACTCACACCCAGAAATGACAAGGCAGCTTTAAAACTCTTGAAAATGAAAAGAACACCAAAGAGAACGGGCAGAATTAAACACAGCTTGGGCAGGTATTTCCTCAGGACCTCAAATCTTGCTTGCCAGCATCTCTTGCTAATCCTGTCTCAGACCTTTAAGGGACAGCCACCTGCACAGACTTGGGGAAGATTTATTCCCAAGGTGCTTTTGGCTGTGCAGAGGTCATGCACCAGACCTGGGGTCAGGGAAGGTGAGGGTCCTGTGATTTACAGCACACCTCTGTGCCTCAGATGGCAACAACCAGGTAGGACAAGGGGAGAGCATCAGCAGTTAAAATCCTATACAGCCTGCCAGGACTTTCTATGA